>NC_068991.1:941905-946398 GCF_001194135.2 Octopus bimaculoides | reverse complement strand
TATATATATATATATATATGTCCTTAGTTGAAAAACACCTGTTGTTATGTCCTGTTATTTGTATTTGTGTAATTTTTTCCGTCCTTGTTTTCTTATACATTCGCTGCTTTCTTCCAAGGAATCTAATGCTTAGTTTTTACTTGGGGCTGGCCAGATTGGAGCAATTTCGAGTTGACTGAGGAAAGGAACTTCTTGAACTTGACTGAGGAAAGAAAACTCCGAATGACCCGTCCTTGTTTTCTTTGTATCATCTATCTGAATGTTTTGTTGTCCCTTTCTTGTATCACCTAACTGTCTTCATGTTTTGCATTCTTGTCCCATTTTGTATATATATATATATATATATATATATATATATTCATGCTTCTGTTAAATATTAATAAAGATACACATCCAAATGACGAGGTTCTTTCGCATTTGTCAAATAATAATGGATCGTTTCTGTTTTAGAGTTGCAAAGAATATCGATTTTTTATTTATTTTTTTTTTTACATTTAGACCCCAAATTACTGACAGAAATTATATGTTGCAACGAAATGATGTCTCGAGAGTCCCAAAAAACATGAACAGTTGTGACTGTTCAATGCAAGCGTCACAGTTGCCTCTTTTTTTTATTAGTATTTTCAGTTTTATATTTTAACTATTCAAAACCTGACCCAATTTCACGTTAGAATATTTCGCTGCTGCACAGAAGATCGATATATTGTTTCTATTTTGATTATATTCCTCAAGGTCATGGAGCTGTTTTTCTACGCAAATCGAAGATTGTTGATTCCGGAAGTAAATCTTCTTAAACTCTAAGCTTCTGTGAAAGTTAGCGGAGTCTCGTTGTCTTCTCTCAATCGAATCTAACAGGCAATCTTTGGTTGCAGATGCCATGGATCTGAGAGAGGAATAATGAAACCAAAACAATCAAGAAAAATGCAAAACTAGAAAGCGAAACGAATATATAAACCCTTAAAAGTTATGTTTAATAATAACCCTGGATTGACCAATGCATTGAGAGTGAATTTGGTCGATGGAAACATACACATATCGTGTGTGTGTGTGTGTGTGTGTGTGTGAGGGTGCGTAGTTTAGTTGATGAGGGTATCTGGCTCGTGATTGTAAGGCCGTCGGTTCGATTCCCGGCAGCGCGTTGTGTCCTTCAGTAAATCATTTTATTTCTCGTTGCTCCAGTTCACTCAGCTGGCAAAAGTGAGTTGCACCTGTAATTCAAAGGGTCAGCCTTGTCAAATTCTGTGTCAGGCTGAATCTTCCTGAGAACAACATTAAGGGTACACGTGCCTGTGGAATACTTGCATGTTGATTCATGAGCAGGCCGTTCCGTTGATCGATTCAACTGGAACCCTCGTCGTCGTAACCGACGGAGTGTCAATCATATGTAAGCATGTGTTTTCGTGAGTATGTGTGTATCTTTGTGTTCATGTTTGTATCTTTTCACGACTTAACAACTGGTGTCGGTTCATTTATATTCATATTCCTGCAACGTAACAGTTCGGACGAGGAGACCAATAAGTACTAGTTTTTTTTTTTTTTTTTTTTTTTTGAAAGATCCGAAGTACTGAGATCGATTTAGCCTTCAATACGCTGTCCAAGAAAGAATGGCCACAATTTAATGACTGGAAGAAGGTTGAGAAATAAAATTTTACAGAAATACGTTTTAGGTGGTGTAAATTACAAATGTCTCATAACAATTGTCTTGTTTCCTCGTAACATGAGACGAGGATTGGTTGTGATGGTTACCATGTTACTTCTCTGTGATTGGTCCAAATGAAACATAGCACGGATCGGACGTAGGACGGAGTATTTTAAAAGCTAGACTGTCCGCCAAAAACCAGATCTCTGGCTGCCCACCCTTAAGTAGACATTTCGTGGTTTCTTTTTCACATTTTGGTTTTTCAATTTACTTTCATTCAGTGTCGTCTTCAGGAAATCTAACATTGACAAAGATCTGGTTGCCATATTTTACCCTAAGATTTCCTCACCATCATGTGTGTCCTTCCTCTCAGTTGTGCCTTGATCCATAAGACCTGTGTTCACAGGCTTTCCAACTTTGGCCATCCTGTCTTTTCAGACATAGTGCATCTAAGATTACATAATCCAATGTCTCCATTGTAGAAGTCGTAGAATGTTATTTAAGAAAGATTTGACTGCAGTTTCATGGAAGTTCCCTCTTGGTTGTTCTCGTCGTTGGTGGTGGCGGTAGTGACGTTGTCAGTTGAGAACAGTAATAAAGATTACATAAAGGTCTACATTTCTGTTTGCGAATGTTTATTTAGGAAGGCTATGGTTGACTAACACTCATTCACACTCACTCACACTTATTCACACACACGAAATATACTTCTAAATGTTTCAAGGAGAAAATTCAACAGAAACAGAACCTGGCAAGGAAAGCAGTACATTAAACGGAAATAATGAAGAGCTTTTTCAATTTAGAAACGTCATTGTGGTTGTGTGGGGAATTTATTAACATTGACAAGACCAGACCTACAATTGTTTCAGTTCATCATTTACAGCTTAAAAATTAACCGAATTTAATTTAATTTAACTAAATTAATTTGATTAATTACTACAAGTGAGAATATCTTCAGGGAAGGATGTACAAAGAAATTTATCATATTTAAAATAAAATGAAAACATAAAAACAGGAAGAATACAGTGTACCATATAGTTTAAAAAATATATATACACAGCTACAGCTATAGAAAAAGACAGTTATATATATATATATATATATATATATATATATAGAGAGAGAGAGAGAGAGAGAGAGAGAGAGAGAGAGAGAGAGAGAAAGAGAGAGCCCAACGAGAGTCCATATGGTCAAACGATATGCTAGAAATAACAGCCAAGTTTCTCTTAAAAAGGTATGTATTTGGGTTCACGACATATTGGAAAAAGATGGGATGGTCACTGTTGGAATATCTCTGATCTTAATTTTGTTCAGCTGCAACTAAATAACACCACCACTAACAACAACAACAACAACATGTCTACGATTCCATTTCTGTAATTAATGTCATCATTTCACAAATCTTCAGTTGATCAAAGCATTTCAAGTGGATTGTGTTGAATGAAACAAAACCATTTCTTGGAGCTGAGCCAAGAACAAGGATTCATTCTTTTGCTTTGATTTACCAAAGAAGCTGGCACCATCAGATTACTTTGGTCTGCGCATGCTCCACAATTCTACAGAATCATCCTACCTTCCACTCTCTCCCCCCCTCTCTCTCTCTTGTCAACGAGTTAGAAATTTACATAATGGCTGCCACAATTGCAAGAAAATATTTTACAATTTTGGGGTTTTGTTTTCTTTTTGCAAGAATGAGATTGTTGAGGATGAGAGAAAGAGTGGGGTGGGAGTGGGGGGGATAGTTTTGGTTTGTTTTCAACATGCTAATTGGTTATTTTTTTTTATGCTTGTTACAGAAAATCATTCTATTAAAATTTGGCATTTCAGTAATCTGAATGGCCAACGTACAATAATGCACATATTTACATAACTCACTTAATAAGTACTTGCCAAAAATATGCCACTACCATTTTCTTGTAGCACTTGCAGCTCTTTAAGAGTTCTTATTTTCTTGTTTCCTTTTCTTTCTTTTGTTGTTGTGTAATAACAATGGACATGCTTTTTTTTTAATTTCTTTTTTTTTCTGAGTTGTTGTATTGCAGGATGTAGTTACTGGGGTAACCACCACCACCACCATCTCCACCACAGGGAATGTCGTCAATGAATGCCATTTGTAGCTCAGTGTGAAACACAGAATGTAAACGTTCAAACAACCACACACACACATACATTATTTACATTTGACAGATATTTGTCCTCATCTTATTTGTTGTTAACATAACGTTTCGGCTGATGTACCCTCCAGCCTTCATCAGGTGTCTTGGGGAAACTTCGAACCTGAGTTCTCATTCCTAAGGTATTTTTCGCTACTATAATAATAATGATAATAATAATAATAACAATGATGACTCGACATAACCAAACGATATCATCTGTATATGGAAATTGCTTGCATTCAGATGACGATTGCTGTAAGCAACATTTTTGCCATAGTGATGTGTATGTAAACCATTGCAGTGATAGTGGTGGTGGTGGTGGTGGTGCTGTTGATGATGATGATGATGATGATGATGATACTGCTGATGCTACTGGCACTGGTAGCAGTAGTAGTAGCAGCAGCAGCAACACCAGCTGTAACTGATATAGTTTAGCAACATGAGTAAATCTGCCATTTAATTAGGGACTTAAGTTATTAGAGAAGAAGAAGAGAAACCAAATATCTCATCACACGGCAGCATCATTTAATGGAACGGCAGCAGCAGCAGCAGCAGCGGGCGGCCGTCTTCTCCGGATCCAATTTTAGTTAGACATTATATCAAGAAAGTGTCAGCCTGTCTGAGCTATTAAAAACTGTTTAAAGACTGAACAGTTGTGATAATGATGTTGATGGAGATTATGATGATGATGGTGGTGG
>NC_068991.1:940126-941770 GCF_001194135.2 Octopus bimaculoides | reverse complement strand
GTTTTTGTTTTTTTATATATAGCTGTCTTCAGCTGGTTAATTTTACGAGCAGGACCACTTGGCCATTGTTGATATTCCTGTAGATCTGTGGCTCTGTTCCTAAACTGTAATCTTATCTCGGCATTAATGATATTAAATACAACACTGCATCTTATATTGAGCAGAAACACATGTGTCTACACTTTCAAACCAAGAATAACCACAGTTGATAAAGAACGGCTACAACATCGTCATCGTCACCGTATGGGGGAATAAATTTGTATGTGTAGACAAACACAACCATCCTTGCAGCAGCTCTTCTGCTTGCCAGTGCTGGTCCAAACTATCCAACCCATGCCAGCATGGAGTACAGATGTTTAAGGATGATGATGATGATGGCATGGCACAGAATCCTGTTGCCAAACATAGGGTGTTTCAGCAGCCACCCTCTTGACCAAGGGCAGCACTTGATGTAGGCCTCCGTGTTGAGTCTGAGGCCGTGTGGGAAGATGAATGGAGGCATAACATCGCCATTACTACTGACCACTCCGAACACCATGCTGCTGACTGGATGTTTGATTTTTATCGCTCTCAGTACATGGTTTGAGGACAGGGCAAGCCAACAGTTGTTCTGTGTGTTCACCATCTGATCTTGACAGAAATTTTTCTCATCTGAGAAAAACTAAAGCAAGTTCGGTTGGAGAGGATGCTTGAGTTTGTTCAAAAGCTTCGTAGCACGGTTTTTGCCCCTTGTTCTTGAAGGCTTAGGATAAGAATTGGCCCTTTCTCATCTTGTATGAGGAATACTGAATGTCTTTATGTACTACCTGCCGGATAAGAAACTCAGACACTACCATGTCCCTGATTGACTTGGAGGGATTGTTGTCAATCATGGCCTGGGTCTCACCAATAAATTCAGGAGTTCTTTTCTTACCAGAATGATCAGAGTTTTCCGAGCTGCCGTACCTTCATAATCACCTACTCTTTCATCCGACTCTTTCTGAATCCTCTGCACTGTCCTCACATTGGAAACCCAAACACTCTGAGATGTTCATTTTGGAGCTTCCGGTGTGAATGCCAAGCAGGACAAAGTCGCGTATTTTCCTTGCCTTCGAAACCTAGGAGTAGATGGAACAGGGACAACGGACGAAGGGCTATACTCTTTATGTTGCATGTCTTGTTTCTCTGTTTGTTTTTTTTCGTTGTTCGAAAAAAAGTTCGTTTTCTGTTTTCGTTTCTCATTGTGTTTAACGTTTTTCTTGTGATGTCCTGTACCCATATACGCATGAATGTATACATATAGATGTAGGTATGTACATATATGTATGGATATATGCATATGTTTATATATTATAATATGATCGAACGCCATACATCCTTTCCCAAGTAAGTTTTATATATATATATATATATATATCATCATCATCATCGTTTAACGTCCGCCTTCCATGCTAGCATGGGTTGGACGATTTGACTGAGGACTGGTGAAACCGGATGGCAACACCAGGCTCCAATCTAATTTGGCAGAGTTTCTACAGCTGGATGCCCTTCCTAACGCCAACCACTCCGAGAGTGTAGTGGGTGCTTTTACGTGTCACCCGCACGAAAACGGCCACGCTCGAAATGGTGTCTTTTATGTGCCACCCGCACAAGCCAGTCCAGGGG
>NC_068991.1:933866-938926 GCF_001194135.2 Octopus bimaculoides | reverse complement strand
ATAAATAAGAGGGGGCTGAGGACGGAACCTTGGTGGACCCCTACCTCTACCCAGAATTCATTGCTGTACTTATATATATATATATATATATATATATATATATATATGTATATATATATAGGTGCAGGCATAGCTGTGTGGTTAAGAGAACTTTGCTTCACAACTATAAGATGCCAGGTTCAGTCTTTCTGTAGATCACCTTATGCAAATGTCTTCCATAACCCTGGGCTGACCAAACATTCATGAGAGAAGCCTATGGTGATGGTGGTAGTAACAGCAGCAGCAGCAGCAGTAGTAGTAGTAGTAGTAACAGTAGCAGTATAAATGTTATATGAAACAGAATGGAAGCTGGGGACATTTGATAAGGTGAGACAAGTGATAAATATTAATGGAATGATGTTAGAAATGTCAAAGAGTTTGACATTTCAGACAAAGAGTAGCAGATTGACTGGAGACTTGTTCAACAATGAATCCTGGCCAATTCTTGGGAAACCAATTTTCTAAGTTTTCTCTGGTTCCAATAATGTCTAAATAATTCATCAACCATTTTAATGAGAAAGATGGTCTTTTAATAAAATTTCTTCGAAATCTTTGTAAATTCTGTGGTACTTGAGAATCTAATTTCAAACCCTGACAGAACTTATTTTACCTGTCATTCTTCTGGGCTCAATGAAGCCATGTATCTTTGAGCATTTGTGTTGCCCAAGATCCCTATAATACATCCTTGATGGGAATGGAATTACAATGGAAGTCTGAGGCTGGCCATTTGTCCCAGGGCAAGATGGAAGCCTCTATGTGGTCACTCGACTTGCTAGAAATAACAGTCAAATCTCACCCAGAACAAACATTACTGCCTTAAAAGACGGAAGGACATATTGAATAGAGTAATCCTGGTGAAAGGTGGAAAATTTTTGATGAGGGGAGGTCTACTGGATCCAAGCTGAACTGAGACTAAACGAAGAGAACTGTTGTCTGTCTGTTTGTCACCTTTGACAATACAATGAACCATGATTGAAAGGCTGAGTGGTTAGAGCGTCGAACTTACAATCGTGAGGTTGTGAGTTCAATTCCCAGACTGGGCTGCGTGTTGTGTTCTTGAGCAAGACACTTTATTCCACATTGCTCCAGTTCACTCAGCTGTAGAAATGAGTTGTGACGTCACTGGTGCCAAGCTGTATCGGCCCCTTTGCTTTTCCATTGGATAACATCAGTGGTGTGGAGAGGGGAGGCTGGTATGCATGGGCGACTGCTGGTCTTCCACAAACAACCTTGCCCGGACTTGTGCCTCAGAGGCTAACTTTCTAGGTGCAATCCCATGGTCAGTCACGACTGAAGGGGGTCTCCTCCTCATGTCTGTCCCCACCCCATATTCCCTTGCCTGTCCACACAGTCGATTTTCTGCCAAATTATCTAAAATTCAAAATAGAATTGTTATCATTAAAATTCACTCAGTCACTCTGTTCTACATTTGAAATGACACAGCAGCTATATCCTCTATTGATTATCATGTATTGATTATTAGGTATTGATTCTGTGCCATATTTGACTGTTGCTATTCTAGCTTGTACTAATTTGTCAAGCACAAAGACCAGACATGGTTGATATATTGTTGACAGACTGTACACCAGAATATTACTGGCCACATTTATGTGAATGTGTGTGTGTGTGTGCGTGTGTGTGCGTGTGTGTGCGTGCGTGTGTGTGTGTGTGTGTGTGTGAAATCTTAAAGAATCCACCCCCAATATATTACTGATGTTTTCTCAGTACATGATGTATGAAAGACAACATCAAGCCTTGTGGAATTTGAAACTAACACACAGCGATCTGAATCTAAAACTTGTGAAAGATTTGGTCAAAGAATTTACCATTCCTGTAGATGTAAAGCTTAATAATTATTACAAAGAGGTTGGTGGGTTTGTAGACTATTATCATTTGAATTGAGCCCAATACATAACTGGTATTTATTTCTCTAATCCCTGTGGTATAAAAGGTAAAGTTAGCCATATCAACATTTGAACTTGAAATGCAGACAATTGAAAGTGAATGATGCTGGCTTTTCACTGCCATTTCTTCTGCTCCGTCTTGTGTTGAAGGTCAACGTTTTAAAATTTGAAGCAGGGTGACCAATTTAACCCTTTAGCATTAAAACCAGCCAAGACTGCTGCCACCCCACCCATGATGATGACGGTGTGAGCTTGATGAGCCTAAATCAAAACTCCTTATTACTGTTGTTGTTCTTGTTGTTGTCATCAGTGTTGTTGTTGCTGTTGTCATGAATAATATTCAGGTTATTTTGATATTTGGTAAATTTACAAGTCATGCAATTATAGTGTTAGTCTGTTTCTCAAACGGTGTTTTTTATTCTTTTGCAGTCGGTTATCTTGTTGGGCAGGCACAGAAGAAGAACAAGAAGAAGATGAAGAACAACTAGTAAAAGTAGAAGATGAAGAGAAAGAAGAATATTCACTATGAACTCTTTGTGTTTCTTTCACTATTTTTCATTTTGGAATAGATTTATAGACACCTGTACCCACCTATACACACACACACACACACACACACACACACACACACATACATACATACTTATTTATCAATCTCTCATACAGACACACTCACATCTACACATTAAGCATTGCTCTCGGTGCATTCACTCCAAGTCACCTGATTTCCTTCTCTTAGTTTGGATTATATTTCATCACACAAAACAAAAAAAGAAAGAAAGAAAAAAAAAGCAACCAGGATTGAGAAAACACATCATCAACATCATCATCATCACCATTAACATCGTCGCCGTCGTCATCATCATTGTCATCTTCCCAATCAGTAAATTACATTAACGACAGTCATAACCATAACAACAACAACAAAATGGTGAAAGAAAGAATAAACAATACCAAAAACCTAAGAAGAAAAGAACTAGTTGTAGTAGTCATAGCCCCTGTTCCCTTCGTGCATAAATAAATAGATAAAAACAGTTATGAGCGTCTTAGGGAAATTAATAAAGAAATTCTACAAATTAAAACAACATAAACACAACAAACATAAACAACAAAACAATTGTACATAAACAAAAAAACAACAACAGAAATAAAAAAGACAAAGAGAAATGGATGGAAGTTCACCAGTGAAACACCGGTGCCACTTATTTGGGAAGAATGATGGCAAGTTTAGAAACTAATACCAAAATCTGGTGTTGACCCTACAACATAAGTAAATATTATTAACATAAAACACACAAAAAAGCTTAGATATAAAGTATGTTAAGGAAAACACCCTGAAAATGAAGCCCCTGGGTGGGAAATATTGATAAGAAGCTGCTTAAATATAGACAAAAGAAGTACTTTTATAAATATAAACAATGTAGAAGAGTATTGTAGTTGACTGGAAGCATTGTATACTGTTTGTGAAAAATAATGTGTCTTGAATGGCAAAACAATGCAAAGTGGTCTATAATTTAATTATTCATAGTCTGATATGATCTACAGAAGCACGTGGGTAAATGTATGTTCCTGGGGTTATAGTCCACTCTGTATTGTTGTGCCATTCAAGACACATTATATAACTTTAGCATAATGTAAACAAAAATGTCACCAATGCTAAATTGCAAAACATTGGTTCTCAACCAAATTCTTACCAGTTAACGACCCCTTTAATTCCTACTCCCTTCATAGTCAGCCATTCAATGTTTTAAAAGTCCTGTTATATTTTTTATCGTTAAATATTATCAGGAAAAATATTTTTTAGAAAAATTGTTGAAGTATTTGGTGTATTTTCCAACTATAAGCTCTTTGAACCAAAAATCTTATATGGCCCCCTAATGGTCATATGGGCCCCTGGTTGGGAACCACTGTTGTAAATACAAATGTGAGAACAGGGAATGAGAATAAACTCAACAGAAGAATTACTATTGAGACTGAAATAAACCAAACAAAAAGAAAAAAGAAAAACGGTAAACGCTAGAAGTAAGGAAACGTAATGTGAGAAAGGAAATTGTTAGCAGAGAATATCTGAAGAAATAAATTGTTTGTTAAGAGATAAATATAAATTATTTAGAAAGCCATAAGCTTTCTATATTAGAAATCTATAAACAATATCAGAAACCTTCTGAAAACATAAAACAGCATAGATATGTAAACAAAAAACCCACTGTAATATGTAAATAATATGTAAATTTGCGAATGCAAATCAATGTAGATCTGCAGAGGTTTTATACAAATCTCTGAACACAAACAGAAATGTTATCAAAGCATAAACAATTGTAAACAAGAAGCACAACAAATATAAATGATAAAAGTAGAAACTAAAATTATGAACAAATTGAGAAAAGCCAGACATCAAACACAGAACAGTGTCACTTTTTGTCAAACTCCTCCTCCTCCTCCTCCTTATTTTTGTTCTTTGCTTGTTCTTTCTCATTCTTTGACGCCTGCAAAACATGGGGTTTTTTTTCATCACTTTCTTTGTTTTGTCCTTTTTATTTTTTGATAATATAAAATAACAGTTATAAACTGAGGTTGAGCCAGTTAACTGTACCTCTAACCCTAGAACATTGGTCTTGTGCCTAATCCAAAAGAAATCAATTATTATTATTATTATTATCATTATTACTATTATTATTATTATTATTATTATTATCATTATTAATATTGTTACTATTACTACTTGTTGTTGCTGTTGTTGTTATTTTGAGTGTGAGTGTTCTCTCTTTCTCATACTTTGAAGGTCTTTAAAAAGAAAATGTACCAGTCATTAACTGAGGATGGTAGAATTGACTGACATGCTTTGCTCTTCAACTAATGTTGTGTGCAGAATGGCAAATAGTGGAATCAGTTGAGCATCAGACTAAATGTGGTGTTTTATTAAGAATGGTAAACAGCAGAAACGGAAACAGCATCAGGCTAAATGTATCTTGGCATGTCGTTGTATGTCCTCAAGTTTTTAAGTTCAAATCATACTGAGGTTAACTCAGGCATTCAGATTTAAAGCCTGTGGTTATTCCCAACACAAGACTATTAAGAGAGGGACAAAGATGGTAAATGCTGATCGGCAGGGCGGGG
>NC_068991.1:928393-933810 GCF_001194135.2 Octopus bimaculoides | reverse complement strand
AATCAATTGTCCCCCCCCACACACACACACACTCTTCCATTCAATAAGGTCTAGGTCTGTATTTGTCATCAGTTGTCAAAATCATTCCAGCATTGAACAGAATGATTTGCAGGATTTAGTTGCGGTTCAAGTTGAGATCAACTTTACCTTTCATCTGCCCTGGAGTCAATAAAATAAAGTAATGAGTCAAGTATGAATCAAAAGAAAATTGACAGGAAAATACACAAACTGCTGACTTGCAATAAGATGCACCTTGCAAAGGCTGATGCAGATCATTTTTATCATCCCAGAGCGCAGGGAGATCGAGGCTTGATCCAATTTGAACTCTCTTACAACACCATCACTAATGGACTGACTGAATATCTTAAAACATCTAATGAATGGATGCTAAAACTCGTTGAAAATCACAAGACGTGTAAGAAGTTTCATTCTGTTATAATGAGAAGAAAAAAATTGCTGTTGAGTTCAAGATCAAAGTTTATTGATCCGGAACTACTAATCTAATGAGATGGAAAACAGAGTTGACCCCAGAGTGCTGATTCTGCAGTGATGAGATTGAAACAGTGGATTGAAACAATGTCTGGATATAAAGTTTTAACTGCTGGGTTGGCAGAATCGTTAGCGTATTAGACAAAATGCTTACTGTGTTTCATCCATCATTATGTTCTGAGTTCAGATCCTGCCGAGGTCAACTTTGCTTTTTGTCAGGGATCAGAAAATAAGTACCATGTGCCTTCAAAAACTGCAGTACTAAAAACTTGTTATTATTATTATTATTATTATTATTTTCTACTCTCGGCAAAAGGCCCGAAATTTTAAGAGAAAGATGAAAGGCAAAGTTGACCTTGACAGTCGACTTTTCCTTTCATCCTTTCAGGGTCGATATTATTATTATTATTATTATTATTATGCCTTTGGACTGTCAGAATTATTAGTGTTAGAAAAAAATGCTCTCATTTCAGCTCAAGTTCAAGAGGACAAATTTGCCTTTATTCCTTTAAGGTCAGCAAAATTATGTACCAATCAAGCCCAGGGTTTATGGTAACGACTACTCCCTCCAGCATGTGATGAACAGGCCATAGACGTTTAAATTTGAGATCCTTTGGAATGAAAAACATGAAATTAAAACCTGGCAGAAACTGTTAGTTGCATAATTAAAAAATAAAGTGCTAAGAGCAATTAACCAAATTTCTCCTAAATCACACCTCATCATAAGGAAGGAAAAAGATATGTTGCATAATGTTGTCCTATATGATTTGTAAAAGATGTGAGGGTCATGGTTGGAGCAAGGGACAGCAAAGCATGAGCAACAGCAATATGAAGGAAAAGTGTGTTGGAAAGAAATGAAAGAGGAAACCTAGAATAAGAATTTTGAGACGACAAAAACAAACAGGAACCATATCAATGGTCACCTGTGTAACGATGAAATGAAATCAAAATAGCTGCAGCAGTATGCAAAGATAAAATAAGATAAAGAAAAAAGATAAAAATAAAATAAATAGCAATATAATCCAATTAAATGGCAATAATTTAGGTCATTCATAGAATATCATTAGCATTCAAAATACGAAAACATTCTACAATGTTAAAGGAAGAAATTAATGAAGTGAAAAAAAATATTAACTTTGAAAACATGGTTACAGATCGCTCTCTATTCATTAAGGTATACATCATAAACAACTTGCAACTTGACAGAGAGCACGAGAGAGACAGACAGACAGACAGAGAGAGAGGGGAGCGAAAGATAGACAGAGAGCTGAAAAAAAAATGGAAAAATTATAATGATGTCAGAAATTTCTCTTTAAAATGTTTCTATGGCACACCAGTCTTTCATTTTATGCAAACAGTTATAAAGAATATCATTTCTTGAATTTAAGCTCTGTAATAATATTAAAACTTTTTTTTATTTTTGCTAAAGCAAAGATAAGTCAGATTATTTCACTTATCATCATAATGTAAGCTGGTACAAAAATAAAAATGTACAATTCCTAAATATATTTCCAAAGTTCAAGCCAATCAAAAATACCTTGGGTTGGCTAATGAATGTCTATTAGTAATATCTCACCTTAAATGTACTTGTTGTTAACTTAAGTACAATCTTTATTTCGTTACATTTGCCATAAAGGCAAGGACAATCTTTGTCAAGCGCAAACCATCACACAACTCCAACTTGACACAGTGTAATAAAGGACTGAACTAGTAAAGTATTTTCCATGAAGTGAGCAGTTACAAGAGATCATACAGTTACAATTGCATTCCGTTATGTCATTACCATTGCGTGACAGGTGTTTTGCAGTAAAGTAGACGTGAAAGAGGATATTTTGTAACAATCTTTCTAAGACTGTTTCGAAACTGTCTTAAAAAAGTCAACAAGTGTTCTACAAAGTATAATACCAAAAAGCAAGAAGAGAAATTAGATGTTGAGTAGACATAGCAATGGAAAAAGGGGTTTGGACATGTTCTTTGATCAGAGAATCAAAAGTGTGTGTTGATTCAGATGACTTAGCAGGGTGCTTAGAAGAATCGAGGAAGAAGTTTACAGGGATTGATAACGGTGTCCTTACTCTCACTCATACTGAAAGGACAGTGGTGCATAGCTGCATATTTGTTAAATGCGAGAAGAGTTGAACGAAAGGAATCCGATGTAAATGTGTAAGAGAGAAAACTGCAATGGCATGGGCGAGTGATATGTATAGAGGAGAGCTGATGGATAAAGAAGTGAAGGACACTCATAATAGATATAGCCTATGGTAGAGAGGGAGCTAGAAGACATGGGACCAAATAGGGAAGTCTGATCTCAAGATATTTAGACTCACAAAAGACTGCAATGATTTGGCATAATACCGTACTGAAGATAGATCGATAGATAGATAGATAGATAGATAGATAAGGCCAGTTTCTGAAGTTACTCTTGGTTTCAATCCATAAAGCACTTGGCCTTACAGCGTTTCTTCAGAGAAGTCCTAGGTCAACAGGTTTTGGGGTCTGAAGAAACGCTGTAAAGCGCTTTATGGACATAACGCTGGCCCAGGGTAACCTCATAGGCTGGCCATATCTATATCGGACCATGGCCTATGCTAGTGGTGAATAACCAGTCCACTTATGAGTACCCTTCATTCATTGGACAATAAACTATGCTTGCGAAAACCTATTGAGGCAAGTGAAATCAAAATCACTGACATGGCCGATGACAGTACCGCCCGATTCGCACTCGTGCCAGTGGCACGTTAAAAGCACCATTCAGCGTGATCGTTGCCAGGGCCACTGAGTGGCACTTGTGCCAGTAGCACGTGAAAAGCAACACTCGAGCGTGGTCGTTGCCAGTGCCGCCGGACTGGCTCTTGTGCAGGTGGAATGTAAAAAACACCTTTTCAGAGCGGTCGTTGCCAGTACTGCCTGACTGGCCCTCGTGCTGGTGGCACGTAAAAGCACCCACTACACTCTCGGAGTGGTTGGCATTAGGAAGGGCATCCAGCTGTAGAAACTTTGCCAGATCAGATTGGAGCCTGGTGCAGCCATCTGGTTCGCCAGTCCTCAGTGAAACCGTCCAACCCATGCCAGCATGGAAAGCGGGCGTTAAACGTCGACGACGATGATGATGATGATTCTACTGCTCTATAATTTAGAATGTGCTTCTCTCTCAGAGTTATGATTTACTGAATACATATTGGGTCAGGTTTTTTTCAATTGCATGAACTAAAAGTCGGAGGGGAACGGGATAAACTATCTGCATCAACTTGTTATAAAAGCTGTTAGTAATTTTACCTTATACTTATTCTTAGTGCAAGTTTTGAAGGGTGAAGTTCGATTTTAACACTTTTTTTTCAAAGCCTCAATGGAAGTGACAAAGGAGCATATTCGGCATATTTTGCTTTATGAGTTCAATAAAGGCAACAATGCAACGGAAACTGCGAGGAATATTAATGCAGTATATGGAGATCGGACTATAAGCGTAAGCCAGTGTCAACGATGGTACCAGAAATTCCGAGCTGGAAAGTATAGCCTAGAAGACGATCCTCCTTCTGGAAGATCTATAGAGCTCGACGCGGACGTCCTGCAAACTCTGGTGGAACAAAATCCCAAAGTAGCTGTTGAGGAATTAGCAAAGAAGCTTTGATTTGGTCGTTCAACCATTTATCGACACCTACATGCCATCAGAAAAGTCAGTAAATTGGGTCAATGGGTTCCTCCCAAACTTTCTGATTCTAGTCATGCGCATAGAGTGAACGTGTGCTCTCTTCTTTGCTGTCATTTCTCATGAATGAACCTTTTTTGAACTGAATAGTGACTGGTGACGAGAAATGGGTTCTCTATAAAAATATCAAGCACAGAAGACAGTGGGCAGAGAAAGGGGAAACACTGGCACCCCAGGCTAAAGAAGGTCTTCACCCATGTAAGGTATTGTTATCTGTTTGGTGGGATATAAAAGGTTTAGTCCACTTTAAATTTTCGAATCCAAACCAAGTGATAACAAAGGAGATCTACTGTGAGCAGCTTGAGCGGCCTTAAGTCAGCGCTAGAAGGAAAATGACCGTCTTCGGTTTCAGGACGAATGGTTTCAATGCTCAGCCACATACAGTGAGGATGACACTTCCAAGGCTGGAGCAGTTTGAATGAGAAACGATGCCCCACCCATCATATTCGCAGGTATTTGCTCCATCTGATTACCATTTATTCCGCAGTCTTCAAAATCATTTGGACGGAAAAAATATGAATTCTGTAGACGAGGTCAGAACAGTAGTGGAGGAGTATTTTTCATCATGAATTTTGGAAGAGGGGCCTTGCAAGTCTACCAAACGGATGGAAGAACATTGTAGAAAACGAAGGTGGGTATATTTTAGATTAAAAAAGATCTTTGTTTAGGTTAATTTTGAAAAATAAAGAAGTATAAAAAAAAACTGCATTATTTATGGGATGACCCAATGTGTGTGTGTGTGTCAAAAAGAGCCCCTTCGATCATGAATGACCATGGGATTGTGCCTAGAAAGTTACCCTCCGAGGCACAAGTCCAGGGACAAGGTTGTTTGTGGAAGACCTGCAATCGCCCATGCAAGTCAGACCCCCTCTCTCAACACCTCTGATGTTTTCCAAGGGAAAGGCAAAGGGGCCGATACAGCTTGGCACCAGTAACGTCACAACTCATTCCTACAGCTGAGTGAACTGGAGTAACGTGAAATCAAGTAGATTGCTCAAAAACACAACACACTGCCTGGTCTGGGAATCGAACTCACTACCTCATGATCGTGAGCCGGACGCTCTAACCATTACACCCCCCCCACACACACACATAGACATATAAAAAAAGCCATTCGCACCGAAATATATATATATAACCGCTATGTTAAGTAGACGTTACCAAACCCACACCGCTCTGAGGGGGACAAAAGACAACGACAGGATAAGTACCAGATTTCAAC
>NC_068991.1:913890-927816 GCF_001194135.2 Octopus bimaculoides | reverse complement strand
TTCCGCGCGTTATTTCGAGGTAGTAAATAAGGGAGGTAATAAACCGTTATTTCATGTCAATTTCTTCACGTGGATGTTTTGTTTCATTTGTAAGTTTCCCCATTTGTTTTTTTTTTGTTTTTGCTCGGGTCAAACACTGGAGTTTGACCGAAATCTTTTGTGCTGGAATTCAAAACAATTGGGGGGGGGGGTCTTTATTTTGAATTTGTTTCGTAATTAAATTTCCGCGCGTTATTTCGAGGTAGTAAATAAGGGAGGTAATAAACCGTTATTTCATGTCAATTTCTTCACGTGGATGTTTTGTTTCATTTGTAAGTTTCCCCATTTGTTTTTTTTTAAACCATTATTTAATCATAATTAACTGTAATGAACGTTCAGAATTAACCCGCTGACATTTTACTACATTATAATATAATATTATTCCTATTATTCCTTCTATAATCTTTATTTCCCCACCTAATCTCGTATATTAGTCATTTAAAGTACTTCTGTATGTTTCCTTCTTTCATTCAAGCCATGTTTGTTTTGTTTTCTTCTGTGAATCGGAAATTTGTTGGATATTTTATAAATTCTTAGCATTTCTTCTACTTGTTGTTAACAATAATCACAATTTCTAACACAAATTTAAAACCACAAATCTTTCTTTTGGTGGGGCGAAATGGTGAAATCATTAGGTCAGTATTTGTGTCGTATTTACTTTTAGCGACCCCTCACTATAATGTGTGTTTACATTTTTATAAATGAATTAATAATAGCAATTAATAAGTAATAAAGCTAAAACAGTAAATATTTTAAACAAAGAAATGTCTTAAAACAATATTTTTGCAGCTATAAGAATTTCAAATAACACCAGTTCTTAAATGTGTTATTTCCGGTTAAGTAAACTCCGTTTTATTTTATGACGAATTCATAAAGCATAGCAATTTTTTTATGAATATTGTAAAAGTTAAATTTACAGAATAACACACACACAACACCTGGTAGTTGTCCAGTCTTCGGTTTCTATTAGCAATCATTCCTCATTTAGTCTTTGTTGGTGGTCACGGTAACTACGTATTTTCACTTCTAAATGGTTGAATACTGGTCCAACTCTTTCACAATCCTTCATTAAAGTTTGCTCCACTCCTACAGACTGTTCCAAGAATTTGTCATTTTCTCCCAGAACCAATATTTCTTTATTTTCAGTTTCACATGTTCTTTAAATTAACTCTTTTTGTTGTCATTTCTTCCCGGTTCACGTATGTCTTAAATTTTCAGGTGCAAATTCCACTTTTGGTATCTATTCACGAAAATGAGTCACAAGTAGATTCCAACACGTTTCCACATTATCTTCCGTAGTCAACAATGGATTACACATGTCCTGACATTGGCTCATCCACACACACTAAAATACTCATAAATATCTACAAACCTACATGTATGTAGGCTTCTGTGTGTGTGTGTGTATATATATATATATATATATATATATATATATATATATATATTCACACGCAAACCAACACCCATGTAAATATGTAATTGTATATTCAAGCACACAAGAACATACATACACATATATAGGCACAGGAGTGGCTCTGTGGTAAGTAGCTTGTTTATCAACCTCTTGGTTCCAGGTTCAGTCCCACTGCGTGGCACCTTCTCAAGCAAAGTTTATTGTCCAATGAATGAGGGGTATTCATAAGTGGGCTGGTTACACCCACTGGCATAGGCTATGGTCTCACTTGGCTTGCTGGGTCTTCTCAAGCACAGCATATTTCCAAAGGTCTCGGTCGCAAGTCATTGCCTCGGTGAGGCCCAACGTTCAAAGGTCGTGCTTCACCACCTCATCCCAGGTCTTCCTGGGTCTACCTCTTCCACAGGTTCCCTCAACTGCTAGGGTGTGACACTTTTCCACACACGTGCTTCAGTAGTTTTACTGCTGTTCTCTCACATATCCTCACCTACACCTTCCGCATACCTGTAGACAAAGAGGGTTCCAGAAATGGAGTAACTAAGCCTGAAAAGTATGTGGACCCTAGTATTTCTGATACTTGTTTACACATGTTCAACAACTACCCTAAGGTAGCTGTGGGGCCTCTGTACACTCTACCCAACTCATCTCAGCTCTACTTTGCTTACCATATTTTCAATTCCAGTCCGTTTTTCTCACACAATAGAATTTCCTTGTTGGTCATATTGTCCTGTGTTTCATAAACTTCTTTGAAGGGTTTTAAGTTGTATTCTGTATCTCTTATGTAGGGTACAGCTGTCCTAATTGGACCTCAAACAACATCTGACCATATATAGTCTTGTCTCTGTTCCAGGAAGAATCGTCAGCCTTTCCAAATGATGAAATCCAAGAGATTGTCGGCTTTGTCTGTTTTCAGAAACAAGGTAATCATAGTTCTATATTTAAGAGATGAGGAATTATTTACATTATTTGCATTTGATGGATATTTGTCCTCATCTTGTTTGTTGTTAACAGTTCAGCTGATATACCCTCCAGCCTTCATCAGGTGTCTTGGGTTCTCATTCCTAACATATTTTTCGATGTTATTATTATTATTCAGGTCACTGACCTGGAATCGAACCGCAGTCTTAACCACTATGCCATATGCCCATGAGCAATTATGGAGTGAATTTTAGGGCTTATAAATCTAATATTCTCCTATCCTTCCTTAATACCAGTTCCCATATGCTACTCATATCTGCACTCGGTCTGCTTAAGAGATTGTTGTGTCCTAGCATATGTGACGCTTCTTTTAGTTTTCGTATTTTCCAGTGATGTTCTCTGTCTATTATTTTAACTTCATCCCACAGGTAATCAGTTTCTATAACTGGTCAGTGCTAGACAATATCAGCAAGAGGGGGAAAAAGAGAGGGGCACAGTCTCGTGTGAATGGACAGTGACAGTGCAAATACCTTAACCACTCTACCGTCTCACCTCTGGCCTCTCCAGGTCTCAGCAATGGTCACCTGAAAGATTCCAGTCATCCAAATTCTGTCCCCCACCTTCACTTTACTGCTTTCTGACAAGTAAAGGTGCATGGCTTAGTGGTCAGGGTAGTCAACTCTCAATTGTTAGGCCATGGGTTCGATTCCTAGTGGTATCCTCAAGCTGGACACTTTATTTCACCTGGTACCTCAAGGAGACCCATCCACCCCTCTGCAGAATTGATGTTGGTGCCATGTGAAAAGCACTCAATACACTCTGTAAAGTGGTTGGCATTAGGAACGGCATCCGGCTTATAGAAACTATGCCAGAACAGACAATGGAGCCTGGTGCAGCTCTCCAGCCTTGCCAGTCCTCAGTCAAATCGTCCAACCCATGCCAGCAGGGTAAAACGGACATTCTATGAGAATGATGATGATATATATCAATATATATGTATATACACATGCTTACATACATACATACGTTGGGTGGAGTGTATAAACTGTCATCTAAACTATGTAGAAATGAAAATAATCCTTTAACAGATATATTTACCAAAATTACATAAAACTATCTTGAAATACTAAAGTTTTTCTGGGTGTATAAAGTGTATTTAATATAATCAAAATTATTTCTTTGCAGCAGGACCAGAATGAGGACCCAAGGGAGGAGACAACAGCTGTGAAGAGGTCCATCAGTGACATCGGTCCATCCCTGATGGCCATCAACAAGAAAAAAAACAGTAACTTTTTGGTAGGATTTAAAGAAAATTTTTGTGATTGTTTAGCCATAGATCAGTCGTGATCTGGGAGGGCTATGATCAGAGCCGTTCCATCCATGGCCATCCTATCTATTTTCTAACATAGTGTATCTAGGATTACATAGGCCAGTATGTTTTTCTGCCTGTAAGATGGTAATATGTGGTTCAATGGACATTCGGTTGCTGTTTCGAATGGGTTGAGAGACCGTGTAGGCATTCCCTCATTGGATCATTTATAAGAGGATCGGAGGGGAGAGAGCTTTGTGGGGGGTCTGCCCCACTCCTTAACGTCTTCTTGATAGGTGACATTAATTACTGTGGTTCATGTGAAGGGAAGAATGTAAAGTCTGCTCCCTGAGGGTGATGAGAATTGGAGAGTCTGTTTTGTTGGATGGGCATGGATGAAGAGAGGTGGAAAGATTTTGCTTGTTTATGGGAAAAGATGGAAAGAGGAAACAGTTTATCTGTGAAACAGAGTGTGGGAATGAGTTTTGGTCAATTGGTCAGAAGTCTTTAGAACCAGAGTGACCAATTATTCAGTGAATGAAGGCCATTATTTTAATGACCCATTGTGGTCTCTTGGCAGAATCATTAACAGCATTTTGTCTGTCTTCACATTCTGAGTTTAAATTCCACAGAGGTCACTTTACTCTTCATCTTTTCAGGGTCGATAAAATAAGTACCAGTTGTGTACTGGGGTCGATGTAATCAACTTACACCTTCTCGCCCCTGAAATTGCTGGCCTTGTGCTAGAATTTGGAACCTTTGTTTTAACAACCCAGTTGTTCATTGTTGAAATACTGTTTTATTTTTCATTGTGCAGAAAGCCTTCAAGACAGGCACCCTCCGTAACCATAATGTCAGTGACAGTAAGAAAAGTCGCCAGTCCATGCTTGCTGATTCCATTATGGACAGTCCATGTCTCACAGGTATGTTAACTTCTAACCCAACCCAGGTCCACCTATTCATAGCTGTCATGTACCATACTGATGTGTCCAGCTTTCAATATCTGTAGCTATTTATTTGATGTACCTTGTGTCTCGGTGGTACATTTTTAATTATTAACAATTGACAGGTATCAAGTACCCTATTGTGGGTACAGCTCAAATAACCTGCAGGTGATGTATGTTGATGGGAAGACAGCTTTAAACTACTGACAATCGACAGATGTCATCATGTACCTTATACTGATGACTTACCAATAGATAATGAGGTACCATTTATAGTTGGGTACTTCATACGGTAAATGAATGGTGAGGAGTGCAGCTCTTCGGTTTCCCCAGCACCTGTAAAACTGCGACCCATACTAGCATGGAAAAACAGACGTTAAATGATGATGATGATGACTAAATATGCACGCACACACATGGAATCACATTTTGTACAGCAATCCTAAACATTGGTCAATGGAAGGGTCATTGTTATATTGAAGCTTCTTCTGAGTGTAGACTTGTTATGAGCCACAAATTCTGTCCCTTAAGTTGTCAGATGGCATTAATTAAATCCCTTCTAATCCATTGATGAAACATCTAATCTCTGATGTATTAACACTTTCCTATTTCTTCTCTAGCTGTCAAACCTGTAGCTGTTGAGACCCCAGAAAGCTCTCAGGTGACCACCCCCTCCAAGAAGAAGAAGAAGAAGAAGAAGTCACCCTCAGGCAACAGTAAGATGTCGGTGGCAGAAATGAAGAAAAACTTTGAGAAGAAGATAAAGGTATTTGTTGGGATCAATATCGTTTAACTGTGTGTGTGTGTGGCTGTTTGTGTAGGGCAGTATGTGTGTATATATATATATATATATATAGACATGTACATATGCATGTGCTCACACAAGTATGTATATGTGTGTGTGTGTGTGTATGTATATATATATATAGATATATATATATATATATACACACATACTCAGTCAATTCTCTTACCTTCTTGCCACCCAGAAGCAGCAACAACCAAATGCCCACCGGCTGCCACCAGCAGTCGGTCAGTCCGTCGTTACTACTGTCCCCTACACCCATGACAGCCGGGCTGAGGCCACCGGGCTCTTCACTCAACTCATCCATCCTGTCACTGTAGAGAAATTCTTCACGTAAGTCTGAACTCTGTTTACTTACATTTCTGGGTCTGTCTCACAATATTTCATTGGAGAATAAACATTAATTTTATTACTAAAATGGTTGTCATCCTCCTCCTCCTCGTGTTTAACCCACGATCATTTATCATCATCATCATTGAAAACATGTAAGGCATTAGGAAGGGCCTCCAGCCATAGAATCCATGCCAAAGCAGACAAGTGGAGCCTGGTCTGGTTCCTGGCCTTGTCCAGCTCCTCTCAAACTGCCCTCCCATGTCAACATGCAGAATGGACGTTAAATGATGATGATGTATCTCGGGCTACATTCTCTAATGTGTCTTTCATTGTTATTATTTAGTCCCAAATCAATTATAAAAAGAAGCAACTTGTACCAGTTATATACTGGTTCCTAATTCAATTCCTTATATCTTGTCGTCTTCTTACAAATGTGCATTGTGGCAATCTAAACCAATTTTAACTTGTGTTTGTTGTTGTGTTGTAGGCAGATGTGGGAGAGGAAGCCCCTGGTTGTCAGACGACACATTTCTGATTATAATAATGGTTGGTTTTCTACAAAAGAATTGGATGCCATATTGAGGAAGGTAAGTGGTAGATGTATATGTGCTGTGTGTGTGTGTGTGCGTGTGTAAAGCACCCAGTGCACTCAGTAAAGTGGTTAGCATTTGGAGGGGCATCTGGCTATAGAAATCATGCCAAACAGATAACTGGTGCATGGCGAAGCTCTCTGACTTGCCAGCATGGAGAACAAATGCATGACCTTCGAACATTGGGCCTCACTGAGGCAATGACTAGTGACTGAGACCTTTGGAGAAATGCTGTGCTTGAGAAGATCCGACAAGCCAAGCGAGACCATAACCCGTGTCCTATGCCAGTGATATATAACCAACCAACTTATGAGTACCCTTCATTCATTGTACGATAAACCTTGCTTGCGAAAGCCTGTTGAGGCAACTGAAATGAAAATCGCTGACGTGACCGATGACAGTACCGCCTGACTAGCCCTCATGCCAGTGGCACATGAAAAGCACCCACTACACTCTCGGAGTGGTTGGCATTAATTAGGAAGGGCATCCAGCTGTAGAAACTCTGCCAGATCAGATTGAGCCTGGTGCAGCCATCTGGCTCACAAGTCCTCAGTCAAACCGTCCAACCCATGCCAGCATGGAAAGCAGACGTTAAATGACGATGATGATGGTCCACACATTTGATTACTGGAATGTGCTTCATGAGAACAGAGCCTCAGATTACAACCCCTACACACACACACACACTCATCCCTGTGAACCTATTTTATATGTGATAATGTTATCTTGACTTCAGGAAAACATTCAGTTTGGCAAGAATATTGACGTCACAACATATTGCGATGGTAAAAGAGAGACCCACAATCCAACAGGTCGAGCTTACGCTGCAGTCGTTTGGGATTATTACCAGGTACGTATGATGCCGTTCTTTCTTTCTCTTGTGAGGATTTCCAACTTTGGCACAAAACCTCAAAGATTGCCGCAATGGTGCTTATGTTGATCTCTTTCATTCCTGGCGCTTGCAGGTGCTTGTTAACCTCACCAGCGCCGGTGCCATGAAAAACAAGCACCCTGTGCACTCTGCTAAGTGGTTGGTGTTAGAAAGGGCATCCAAGTCAAAGAAGATGCTGGGCCTCTGGTGCAGCCCTTTTGGCTCATCAGTTTGGTAAACCCTGTTAGCATCGGAAAAGAAATGTGTGTGCGTGTGTGTGCAGTATAAGTAAGACTTGGTCTTTATGCTTTAGTGACTTCTATAAAATGTTCTTTTCTTTCTTTCTTTCAGAATGGTTGTTCTGTTCGTCTCTTAAATCCTCAGACATATTCTGAAAATGTCTGGAAGAAGCTGTCAATATTACAAGAATATTTTGGTTGTTTTGTTGGTGCTAACGTGTAAGACTTTTCTTTGTTTGTTTTCTTAATGCAATTCTGCCATTAATGTTATTGTAGATGTGTCATTCCTGTGTGTTTGTGCTGGGGTTGTGTTTGTTGTGGCTTTTTGTTGAAGACCAGACCTGATGATCAACAATGTTTTTATGATCACGGCCCTCTTTGCTATTATTCAGATTGTCAGGGTATCAACCAGACTCTCAGGTGTTGTTACACATTGCTAGTCACAATGCGCTTTGCATTGTTTTAGCTTTCAAATGATGCCACCCTGCTGGCCAGGGGAGCAGGTCCACATGCCCCTTAATCAGGAGGCTTAGTCTGCCACTGGGGACTGGAGCAACATGAAGTGTTTTGTTCAAGAGCACAAAGCATCATCCACTCTGGGAATCGAACTCATTAGCTAGCGATTGGGAATGCAATACTCTAACCATTGTGCCACCTGCCTTTCCTCTTTCTCTTGTTGTTAATGTGTCGTCTTGGTAAAGATCTTGGCACAGATGAACCGAGAAGTATAAGGAGATTGAGATGCAGCAGACAAGAGAGAGAAGATTGCTTTAGGACTGATATTTATAATGTTTGTCATTGGGTAAGGAAGTGCCAAGAGATGCGAGTTGAAGGGAACTGGGAGAGGAAGACTTTGGAAAACAGGGAAAGAGGTGGTGAGAGCAGATCTGACAAATGCAGTGATAAAAGAACACGACAAATGGTAAAAATATATATTTGGCCAGGGGAAAATGTTATCTTATTTGGAAACTGGTGAGGGTTAGCAACAGAAAGGGCATCCAGCCATAGAATGTCTGCCTCAAATAAATTCCATATGACCTACACAAGAAGGGAACAATTGACACTAAGATAATGATGATGGTGGTGGTGGTGGGGGTATGATTTTTGGCTGTTATTTCTAGCAAGTTGATTGACTACACAGTTGTTTTATGAATTGTGTTTGTTGTTGTGTTGCTGGTGTTAATATATTTTTATAAACTGTTTTGTTATGTTTCTCACCTTTTATCTCTCCTTCATGATATTTTAATTATCAAATCCTTTGCTTTCTAAGTTATTTGACCCCTGCAAACTCCCAAGGATTTGCCCCTCACTATGATGACATTGAGGCCTTTGTTATACAACTTGAAGGAAAGAAAAACTGGACCTTATATCCATACAGGTCAGTGGCTGTATTTTCTACTCTTTTCACTGATAGACTCCATAAACACACAGTAATTCTGTGGGGACTATTCTATCAACCACAGGTTATTGGGACCAGCCTGATAAAAGTCTCCCTTTTAACTATATTTCACCACCAGAGCTCCCTCTTTTACCATTATTTTTCTTACTAAAGAGTAAAATTATTATGATTTTTTTTTTCAATCAGTATGTCACCCCAGCTCCACATCTCTATTTTTAATTTCTTGTCACAAAATAAATAATTTATTTTTACAGAAATGACTCAGAAATGTTGGCAAGAACATCCAGTGGTAAGTTTTTTTTCCTCTCCTTCACCCTGCCACAACCAAGCGTGACCCCTCTCCCATGATTACAACTCTAGTTGACCCTTTCTCTCCACCACCACCACCTTAGTTAACCTTGTCACCCTAACATTGTGTATTCTTTCTCTTCAGGTAACCTAAATGCTGCTGACCTTGATAAACCCTTGATCAATGTCCAACTCCATGCTGGGGATCTTCTCTATTTCCCCCGTGGTATGATACATCAGGTGAGTCGGGGTTAATACAATACTTCACCTTAATTAATTTTCTGTTAGGATAGAGTGGTGGGTGGTGGCCATGCATGGTAAGCAATGGTGGAATTACAAGACGTAAACATTTTGTTTATTTGTATTCCATGTGATCTTTGGTGTGGCTGCAACTTACAAAGTTTGCTTCCCAACCACATAGTTCCAGGTTCAGTCCCACTGAGTGGTACTCTGGGCAAGTATTTTCTACTATGGTCCTTGGCCAACCAATGCATTGCGAGTGCATTTGGTAGATGGAAACTGAAAGAAGCCTGTCACATATAAGCATGGAAAGCAGACGTTAAACGATGATGATGATGATGATAAATATATATATGCATATAGGTATATATACATCATCATCATCATCATCATCATCATCATTTAACGTTTGCTTTCCATGCTGGCATGGGTATATATATGTGTGTTTGTGTCTCCTTGTCTTGCCACCAAATGGGTGTTGTAAATGAATGCCATTCATTTCCAATATTCTGCAAAAACATGTCTGACCATTGGTGGGATATTACCTTGCCTGAAACCAGGTAAGGGTCAGCATCAGGAAAGGCGTCCAACTGCAGAAGATCTGCTTCAGTAAACTCTGTTTCACTCCTGCAAGCTTGGGGAAGTAGAGCTATGTTAATTCTGTGTGTGTGTGTTACCATTTTACATTCACTGCCATTACTTCGTAGTTCCCCACACCCCTACCCCATTCTTCTACCCTTTACTGTTTGTGATTAACCCTATTTCTCTTCTCGTCGTACCAGGCCACCACAGTTGAAGACACGCATTCTCTCCATATTACTGTTTCCTGTTGCCAAAAGAACTCCTGGGGAGATTTCTTGGAGAAGGTTTGAAATATTCTTCTATTTACTTAACAACTTTTCCTTCCAGAAGAATCTTCATTCTTCTTAGATCTATTGCAGTCTCTTTAGTTTCTGTTCTTCCACAGAAATGTCTGTTGTGATGGCCATTTTTTACTCCATCCCAAATTTGGTACAACCACTGCCCCTCTATTTCCAGATGTTACCAACTGCCATCAAGTTAGCCATGGATGATGATGTTGAGTTCCGGAAGAGTCTTCCACTGAACTACCTCAACTTCATGGGAGTCGCTAACTCTGAAAGTGTAAGTGAGATCCTTTTATTTTTTTTTTTTACTTATTTCACTTATTGGACTGTGGCCAAGCTGGGGCAATGTTTTCAAAGGTTTCAGTCAACCAAACTGAACCCGATATTTATGTTTTTTTTTTTAAAGTCTGGTATTTATTCTATTGGCTTCTTTTGCTGAACTGTTACAGGGACATAAACAAACCAACGCTGGTTGTCAAGCAGTGGGTTCAGGAACAGACACACAGAAACACACACACATTCCTATAGAGGGGTGAGTAATCGAGGTAAAAACAGTGATCAACAGTTGGACGAATGGACGGGCAAAGAGAGACCGACAGCAATTCTGGGGAAGAGACTCATTAAAATTTTAGAGAGAAAAATGGAGATTCATCATTTTCTTTCCATTTTGTGATAAACCTCCTTCAGAAGAAATGTTAACTTAGACCTCTTTGTTGCTGGTGCCACGTAAAAAGCACCCAGTGCCACTCTGTAAAGTGGTTGGCGTTAGGAAGGGCATCCAAATGTAGAAACCATGCCAAAACACAATTGGAGCCTGGTGCAACTCTCTGGCTTGCCAGCTCCTGTCAAACCATCCAACCCATGCCAGCATGGAAAACAGACGTTAAATGATGATGATGATGATGATAATACATAGAGAAGGAGAGAGTGGGAAGAAGGGGCTGAAATGCAAACCAAACATAATCAAAGTTATGTTACGAATGACAGATTTGACAAAGATTATTAGAACTAAAGATATATATATATATATATATATATATATACATATATTTCGTATGTATACATATAAACTGTATTTCAATGTGTATAAGGAACCCTTTTTTGTCAAAAATTAGGTTAAAATAATATGGGAGTTTCTTATATATGTATAGTATTATAATCCCTTACAAAATCTTTTTTTCCAAATTTTAAACCCCCCAAAATTAGGGTGTTCCTTATACACGAGGGTTCCTTATATACATTAAAATACGGTGTATATATATATATGTGTGTGTATGTCTGTTTTCAAATAGTTTTCATTGCCATCAGATTGTAAATCTATTTTTGCAGCATTCGAAAGAACGGCAGGATTTTATGCAACATATTGATAAGTTGATGCGGCGCCTGATCTCTCATGCTCCTGTCGATGCAACTTGTGACCAAATGGGCAAGAAATTCATGTATGAATCTCTTCCTCCTTACATCTCTAATGGTAAGTAACTGCAGCATGTGGGTTTCAAATAGAGGCTGGAGCTGTCTGGCAAATATTTTTACACACACACACACCTTGCATTATGATGATTATCCTTCTCTACTTCCTCTCCTCCTCTTTTTTTTTCTTCTATTGTTATCATCATCATTATTATTATTATTATTATTATCATTCTACTCTCAGGTGAGAAGCAGTACACCATTCATGAACAAGGGGAGCGCTGGAATGCCAAAAGCCAGTCCGTGGCCTCTCGGGTGGAACTGGGACCAGATACAAGAATCAAACTGCTCCGTGCTGGTATCATCAGGTGAGATGTCTTGTCTTAGAAATAATCCTTTACTTGGTTCTCTTAGGTAGAGTTGTGGTAAGGAGAGGACTATTTTTCTGTAAAGACCAAAATCTTGTTCAAATGGTTCCCTTACAATAAGGTAGAGTGGGGATCAGGTATTTCAGTTCCTTAGACACTACCTCTTCTCCTGAAAGACCAAAATCTATAACCCATTCTCTATCAACCTGAAAATCCAATCAATTATATCACTTCCTACACACACGCACGCACGCACACACACAAACACACACACCTATCTCTCCGTCCATTCTTCTTTTCCTTTCCTGCAACATCTTTTGACAAAGTCCTGCAAGTCACAAGACTATGTTGTGCTCCAATGTCAGTTACAGAACAAGAAAGGGAAAGAGCCCTCCCTGGATTGAGTAGAGCCTGTCTATGGGAAGATATATGTATGTATATATATATAAGTGTGTGTGTGTGTGTATATATATATATATATATATATATATATGTATGTATGTATGTATGTATGTGCATATATAAGTGTGTGTATCTAACTATATTTCAGGCTGGTGATTGAAGGAGATGAAGTTCGTATTTACTACAATTTAGAAAACACTCGTCTCTACCAGGACGTGGAATCAAATTACTTGGAGATTCCTCATCGGGTAAGTCACCTGAGTTTCTTCACATATTTCATGCTTGTCCCCTTTCTATTTTCTTCCCCTCTCTCTCTCTCCACTCCCCCTCCTTACCCTCTCCCATTGTCTTGATCTTATATGTTTTCACCCCCACCTCCACAGATTTTATGGTTCTTTAATGTTTATCTTGCCTATGACATCATAGTTTCTCCTAATACTCCATGTTTATCTCACCTAATATAATTTGTCCTAATTTTTTTCTAATAGTTTTAACCCAATCTGACATGGTTTATTTTTGTATGTATCTTCTGACATTAAAATTTGTCCTAATTGTCACTTTCTATTTATCTCACTCTTGACATAACTTGTCCTAATTGTTCTATTATATGTGTGTTTAACAATGTGTTGGGGGTGTTTTTATATATATATATAATCTGTATGTTTGTATATATAAACTCTTTCTCTCTTTTTTCTGCAACAGTATGCCTTGGCTGTTGAATTCCTGTTACAAACCTACCCTGATTTCACCACAGTTGAGAATATACCCCTTACACAACTCACAGAACAGGTAAACATCATTTATCATCGTCATCATCATCATCATCATCATCATCATGCCTGGAGCAGATGAAATGAAATACCAGTTATCTATTGGAGGTGCTTCGAATCCTTCCCCATATTGTCATAACAGCAGAACAACGAATTAAATGACTGAGTTGTCTCTCTTTACATTTTGAGATCAAATCTTAGCAAAGTTGGCAGTGGTAAAAATAAATACCAGTGCTGTACGTGGGGCTCAAATGCTTCAGCTTGACCATTTTGTTAGCATATTTCTTTTGAAATGCACTGCTTTGATTTAATCAATTTTGAAATTAATGAGGAATTTAAAGGACTAATTATCATTAATTAATCTAATTAATCATCATCATCATCGTTTAACGTCCGCTTTCCATGCTAGCATGGGTTGGACGATTTGACTGAGGACTGGTGCAACCGGATGGCTACACCAGGCTCCAATCTAATCTGGCAGAGTTTCTACAGCTGGATGCCCTTCCTAACGCCAACCACTCAGAAACATAAATTAGCCTGTAATCTTGATGGAAGGTTTTCATTGAAATCACTTTAAAAACACCCAGTTTTTATGATTGGTATCTGATGGGGGTGGTCTCAGGTGGATTGGTGGTTTCTTTCCTTTCTGTTGTATTTTTATTCCCTTTAATAATTTCTTCTTTGCTTCCCCCCTGCAGATTGAACTTGTCCAAGCCAT
>NC_068991.1:912520-913151 GCF_001194135.2 Octopus bimaculoides | reverse complement strand
TATATATATATATATATATATATATATTATATAGATGTACATATTTGTTTATGTATGCCTCTATGTTTGATAAAGATGAAGCAGTAGTAACTGGTGTGGGGGTCAGCTTTACTAGTCGTTGCACAATCAAATGCAGTTCTTTATTCTTCTATATTTTCTGTCCTGCAATATAAATATACATGTCCATGTGTGCGTAGATAGATGTACATGCATATATGTGCATTTGGTCTACAATAAAGAACCATTCTTTGTTCATTTAAATAAATATGATACACACACATACGCATACATATATACATACACAAATATATGCATAGTTATTTCTGAATCTACTCCATCCTACATGTGTATATGTTGTTATATATTTATAGAACTTGACCCATCAGCAACAACAACATTATCATCATCTTGGTTGATGTCTTCTCTTTCATATATTTATCTACATCAGGTTCTGCTTTGATATGTGTCTTGAGACAAGCCTTTTATCTGTACGGATAATCTTATATACACATATACACACATACTCTTTCTCCCCACCCTTCACACTCTCTCTCTCTGCATGTATGGACATGTGTGTTTGTGACGTGTGTGTGTGTGCATATATATATATATATATATATATATATATATA
>NC_068991.1:908552-912420 GCF_001194135.2 Octopus bimaculoides | reverse complement strand
TTTATATATACACTTCACCTCATTGGTTGTAGATGAATACATTAAATATTTATATTTTATATCAATTTGTTGGTCGCAAATAAAAACTTTTTTTTAATTAGTTCATTGTTGTCTTTTGATTCATTTGCAGCGCAAATTCAACCTTCATCTCTCACTCACCATCATCACTGTCATCATCATCATCATTGTCATCATCATCCACTAAACACAAAGATTTGTAAGTTGACATCCGATGGACTGAATGACAAACAAAGTGAGAATATATCTCAATAAAACCCCGAGATGACCAACCTCCTCCTCCTCCCCCTCAACACAACAAACCACATACTTTCGCTCAACCAATGTCATTATCCTTTCATTTGTTAAACAATGATGATGACCCAAGGTTATAGTAGGAGAAAATTGTCCAAAGTGTCATGCAGTGGGACTGAACCCAGAACCATGTTGTTGGGAAGCTAACGTTTTACCATGTAGCCATGCACTTCAGTGTAAACATGAACATTGGACATACAAATACCACTCTTCCTTGTGGATTGACTATGCGTTTACAACAAAAATGGAGCCATTCACAATTACACAACACAAAATAAAATGAGAAGAAGAAAAAGAAACCCAGTTGACATCACTACAATGTTTTATACAGAATTTCAGAAAAAAAAGTGAGAAGACTAATAAGTGAAAGTTTAGTAAGATCGAAATACTAATATACAGCTACAACAGATGTTGATTCAGCTTAACCATTTTTAAAACTGGTATAAATGGTTTTATCAGTTTTAACATTCCCATGATCCTTTGCTGTAAAGCGTGTAATCAGCTTGTTGTAACCATTACTTCATCCTGATGATGAAGCTGAGGTATTGGAACGGTGGATTAATGGATTTAGCAATGCTTTTGTTCCAAACTAGATCTAAAGGTCTAACAAAAAAACATGGAACTTGAAAAAATTTTTGTGGTTTTAATGTGTTTGGAAGAAAAGATGGTCTCAGTTTACACAAATATAGCATAAGCCAAATTACAATAAAGCTTGTAAATAATTCAGTGTTTACAGCAACGAAGGTCGAGGGGGGGAGTCTGCCATTTTCTCTTTTTTCAGCAGTTGAAGGGAAGTAATCGAATACTGAGGAAGCTTCCAAATTGAAACTCGTCGATCTGATCCTCTTCACCTACGCCAACGTAGTCAATGATTGCCCAGGAAAATAAGAGCTACATGGTTCAAATCAATGACAGTTATGTAGTGAACAATCGTTTCACAGTTCAAATCCCACTAACAACCCTGCTTCTTTTTCTCTTCAAAACGATTTTTTTTTAATGTTTACTCATCATTTATACTTTGTAATTAAATATCATTAAAAATATTTCATCAGAAATATTAAAGAAGTTCTATTAAAAATCTTCTGCAGAATAAAGTGTTTAGGTTTTGTTGACAAATAAATGACAAAAGAATTACAGAAAATAGTCGTTGATGACAAATAAATGGTTTCTTATTCTCCCTTTCCAAAAACCGTTTCCTTTTCATCTTTTGTTATGGTTTTGGTTTGGTGACATGAATCTCTTTCTCTTGTGGGGTGCTGAATCTCCTCTGATTTCGTCTGTGAGTTCTGGTAAATTCCATGTAGTCCAGGTAACCATCATCATTGAGGTCATCTTTCTCAAAGACTTCATCGATTATGTCTGTCAGAGAGAGAGAGAAATCAATCAATAGTGTTACATACACACACATTTCCAATAATTGGCTAAAGATCAATGATGAGGAATTCTGAATAACTATTACGGAAATTTTAGTTTCCTCTAAATTAAGCATATGAATGTGTTGTGTGTGTATATACAGATATTTATGTCAGTATCATCATCAGTTTATATGTGTGTGTGTATGTATATATATATATATATATACACTGTAAATTCTCGAGTATAGTCTGCCCTTGAGTATAATACGCAGGAAATTTTTAGGAGGCGATTGTCAAGCGGTGAGGCTGGTGGTGGTGGTGGTGGTAGTATTACCTGTATAATAATGAATCACTTTCTCCTGCCTCTCTTTACGGATCTTCTTGATTTGATCTCGGGACTTGAGTTTCATTTCTTGTTCACTTAGCCCTGGGACTATGTCTTCTGTTGGCTGCGAGTGAAACAAGGCAGCCAGGATTTCAAGACCATCGAGCAGCGTGTCATTGTTTAAGTCATGTAACCTGGAAAAGAGAAAGAAAGAAAGAGTGAGAGGAGTGTTTGGTGGCGGTGGGGGAAGGGGGGTATTCTATAGAACAGACCTGATCCACACACTGGTCTGTATAATAGGTGCTGTGTATATCCCCACCATCATCATCAGCAGCAGAAACCTAATTTTGATATTCACTTATCCATGCTTGCATGGGCTGGAGGGAGTTTCCTGAGGAAGATTTTCTAGGCTTGGTGGCAGACAAAGAGTAAAGAAATGCTACACACTCACACACACGCACACTCACTATATTTAATCTTACTTGAAGAAATGGAATTCTATTTCTTCAGGACTCAGTTCCTTTTCGCCAATATTGGTAATTTCTTGTAAATGACTTCTGATATGTCTGCAACAACAAAACAAGAACAACAACATCAGTGAAAACAACATTAGTTATCAACATCATAACCACCACCACCACCACCACCACCACCACCACCACTACTACTACTACTATGACTACTACTACTTTAGTGACAGTTGTAATAAAAATGCTTTGTGATTATTTAGGATGGAACATCTCGATATATGACTGGTAACCGATATTAATTTAGAGGTTATTAGTTTGCACACACACAAACATATATAGACATACATACAGCATCATCATCATTATTTAATGTCTGTTTTCTATGCTGGATGGTCTGATAGGAACTGGTAAGCCAAGGGAGTTTGCCAAGCTCCAGTGTCTGACTTAGCACACGTGTGTGTGTGTGCACGCATGTATTATAAGAACACCGTAATACTGCAGAATTCATCCTGTGGACGTTTCTCATGTAGATGTCGAGCAGAGTGCAAACAGATTTGTGAGAAATTCCAGTCAAGAGACACAAAAACAGTGATTCAATGATACTTTCCTTCGATCCTGGGGCAAAGTAAAACGAAGTTGATTACTTATTGAAGGCAATCCACAATCACTTTCAATAGCTAATTGACCCACAGCACATCCATGTGCTGTGGGTCATGTGATCCACACTACATCCATGTGGTCCATATTCCACTCACCTGACACACCTCACTTCTTCACCATGAAACTTTTATAACCAACATGGAAACCCACCAAAATATATTAGTTGATATAAAAAGTTATCAATACAAACTGACCCCTACAAACTTTACCTCCAAAATATCTTGTTACCCCATTCCCCATTTTATCCCCATAACATGTCCCCAGGGTTATACTATTTTTACATTTATGTCATCTCTGTGTTGTGCTAATGCTTTCCCATTTATTTCTCGTTTGTTATCCCATTTGTTGACCCTGTTTGCCCATCAGGCTTGTGTTTGTGTTATGTTGGCAACTTACTTTTCATCTTCGATGATACTAGAATGGTAAAAATTTGACGCTGTGTTGATCCGATGTCCAGGGATAAGAATCACCATAACTGACATCAGCATCCAGAAGAGGATTATCTTCTGAGACCCTTCCATCTTCTTTTAATTCAGTAACAAGGAAATAATCTGAGAAAGTGAAATGATCTTCTAACAAGGATATAATCCAAGAATTTAGTCAATTTCTTTATTTTTATCTGAAATTAAAAAAAGGAATATATATATGTTATATATATATATATATATATATATATATATACACACACATATGCACATGCATAGATATATAAATATAAATATGTATATTTCTGTATGTATATGCAT
>NC_068991.1:902444-907851 GCF_001194135.2 Octopus bimaculoides | reverse complement strand
CACCACCACCACCACCACCACCACTAACAATGCAACCATCATTATCACTGTCAACTTGATAAGTATCATCATCATCGTCATCATCATCTTCTCTGTAATATATTTTTCTTTTCCTAGTTGCCATAATATTGATTCTTGTGTCCCACCTCATTTCCATGAAGCAGCGTTGGTGGGAGTGGGGTACAAACGGACAAAGGTGGAGGGAGGGAGAAAGGGAGAGAGAGAGAGAGAGAAAATGGTGGTGGAGGCAACCAACCCTTCCCACCCCCCACTCCATGTCATCTTAATTCTCTTTTCTATTCTTGATTGACATTAAGAAAATAACAACTTCCTGTCTCTCTTCCACCCCTCCCACACACAGGTACTAGTTAATTCACTTGTGTGTGTGTGTGTGTGTGTGTTCGTATATACAAGCCACAACTGGTCACTGGGAATGAATTTCACCAGGCCTTAAATGGAAGCCAGCCACGAGTGGAAGCTATGTCGCAATGTCAACCTGCCATTTTGGTCTGCTGCACATTTTCCTTTTCTCTTTCCTGTCAACTGACAACATCAAGATGACAGGTTCAAATCTGAACCAGGGAACAAAAGGACATGACACAGTTGTAACTCCCATTGCTAACCACCATGAATCAGAGATGATTAGGTTCTTGAATGTGGCCGGGTCCTTCATGGGAAAGAGACAGAGGCCCCTGTTGGGGACGTGTCCTCTGTGGACAAAGAAAAGAGACAATTCTGGTGAACAAATGCCATTAGGATGGTTGAATTGATTCAGCAAGGTCCAGGCTATGAACAACAGTAACAACAACAACAACTTCAGTGTGACAATGAGGACCAACACCTGCTGATTCTGACATGTCATCACCTTCATAGCCATACCAGGACCATCATAGGGGCTTTGGGTAGTTTCATTCAATGACTTGATTCTTTCATGTATCTAAATAAACAGTTAAGCCATTCATCTGGGACTAAGGGTTACTCTTCTGTTTGACAGGATCAAACCTGTTGAACAACTGTATCAGGTTCCAATGTCTGTTTTGCAATGGTTTTGCAAATGTACGCTCTTCATGTCACCAACAGTGCAGTAGGTACTTTTCTTTGTGGTACCAGCACTAGTGGGTCACTTTGTAACTTGCTAAGCTCAAGGGCTTACAAAGGGATTGAATAACCAAAGGAAACTAGGAGAGAGAGAGAGTTTTTTCTTACAGACATGGTAATGAAAGAGGGGGACATATGATGAGGGGAACAGCTATATCATCCTCATCACCCTCATCATTGATTAAACATCTACTTTTCACTTTCCATCTACCAAATCCACTGACAACATATCGACATACATGCATATATATGTGTATGTATATGTATACATACGCACACACACACACACACACACACACACACACACACACTATAAAGGTTATTTTAACATACCAAACTACTTGGTAAAATTATTAACTAATTGATTAATTAATTAATTTTACCCTTTTATTATTAATTATATACATACATATATATATATATATAGCTTTACATACATTTGTGTGTGTGCATGCATGCATGTATCTATCTATCTATCTATCTATCTATCTATCGATATGCATGTGTGTGTGTGTGTGTATGTACATATACATCAGAATACAAAGTTAAAAATGAATAAAGAGAATGAACTCTATTAAAATCTTACTTTTTGTGTCTTCCATCCCACTCTGTGTGTGTTGTGATGTTGATCTGGGCTGACTGAGTGTCTGACCAGCACCACCACCACCACCACCACCACCATTAACAGCAGCAGCAGTAGCAGAACCATCACCACGACTGCCACCACCACCAGAATTATTATTAACAATATTAACCCCTCTACCAAGTCCACTATCATACCTCTACCACCACCACCACCACCACCACCTATACATCAATTGTCAGTAATTTTCTCAGGTAATTCTCACTGCCAAGGTATGTTAAGATGTCAAAACGAATCTGACAGATGAGATGTGTGTGTGGGGTGGGGAGGGGAGAGGTTAACCTGGAAGATGTGAGCAATGTCAAGAGAACTGGTTTGCTGTTGTTGTTGTTGTTGTTGTTGTTGTTGTTGTGCTGGTAATTGTAAATGTGGAGAGGCATTTTATTTCCTTTTTTTGCTGCTTCATAATCTTTGATGATTAAACCATTTTGATCTGAAAAAAATTACAATTTGTCCCAGTGGCCAACTTCTGACTTGATTTTAAAAGGAGACATAAAGGGGACGTTGTGTTACATAAAGGGGACGTTGTGTGTCATACAATAGTCGTTCGGTTCCTGAAAAATTTCACAGTTAATAGAGGAGTTACCTCCCTTGAATCCCAATCTCACTTTCTCCGTCACCAGGGTGCATCGCGCGAGCGCGCGTACGTCAACCAGAATAACAGAATATCGGTTGTTTAAATAGAACACGTTCAACTGCAATTATCTTGGCATCATGTTGCTTAGCAACGCACATCGTGACTGCGCTGTTCTTGTCCAGACAACCTGTATATAAATAACATAAATACTAGAAAAGAAAATAGATATACAAAAAAACCCCACACATTCACACACACACATAATTATTAACGAAGAAAGCTTGATTACTGGATTACGAGCGAAGACCTACCCCCGTTTTTTGACATGGCCTCCGTATCAGATCCAGGGGTTTCAGAAATGAAACAGGGACCGGTTTCGATTCCTGTTACTGAATCCAAAGATAAAAAAGTCGATGTTGCGTCGAGTTCCCTTTTGAGTGTCAGGACGAAGGAGGAGGACGACGATGAGGAGGAGATGGGGGACGAATTCAAATCCGAAGATTTTGAAAGTGGTGAAACGACCGGCGGACTTGAGGGATTAATAGAAACATTATCCAAGATCGTAGTTCAGGCACCACACAACACACCGAGGCAAGAGACACTTATTTATTATGGATAGACCGAGGAGGGGTGGGTATTGAACAAAACAGAACGTACTAATAGTTACGAGTGTTTACATTCTGAGTTCAAATCCTGTTGCAGTTCGTTTATCAACTTTTACCCTCCTGGGGGCGATAAAATAAGGTATTAGCAAAGTCTTAGGGCCCAACGCAATATCAAGTCATTGTCTATGTTAAGAAATTACTCTTTTTCAATAGTTTTATCCGAGTTTTCACCGCCGCCGCCGCCGGCCACCAGGTGGCCCCTTCTGCCTGTATTCCTGAGGGTCGTTCGGAAATGTAGATTCATGTTTGTATGCTACATCTGCTTTGGTTTGTCACGGGTATATTTCAGGGTTTCGTCTTGTCTGTTGTGTAGGGTGCTGGTTGGCGATTGTGTGGGTTGTGTTGTTGTTTAGTCACAGGTCAAGCCTGATCGAAACATTCCAGCCTTGACCACCTTGTGAGATATCTTAAGTAAATGACAACAATGAAAAGGAAAGAAGTAGCAGCTAAATCACCTTCGAATCACACCTGACTGTCTTAAATGAGGAAGGACACATTAAATAATGTAGTTGTCCATAACCTCAAAAGAGATGGGATGGTCATGGGTGGAAAGCCATTGGTTACAGGTCTGCTGGACCATGGCCGATCTGGGGCTAAACAGCAGCCAGAGAATCTTTGTGAATGTTATTTAAGGTCGATTACTATGACCAGGGGTTAGATGTGACACTTAATCCCGTGTGTGCTGCACATGCACTGCGATCACACATGAGGCCACATGGTTATAAGCCTCTCTACTTAACCCTTCAGCCATCTTGTCTACATGTTATTGTCTAATTGATAGCCACATGTTGTACAATCAATTTATTCTTCCTTTTCGCAGAGAACTGGAAGATCTCTCGAGAATTGAATTTCCTCTCAGTTACAAACAGAATGAAGAAAAAGAAAAGAAGGTCTTGGAATATGCAGACAACTTCCGACGCCAATATATCTACTTATATCGTGATAGGAAACCATTGTTGCTCTTCCCAAAAAATGAGTGTGGTGTGGAAGTAAGTCCTAACAGATTTCATTGCATTTTTGTTTTATTTTAACCCAATAAAAATGACCCCTCAAAACTAAATATATTACCCAGTGTCTATTTACAATATTTTGTCTTTAACAGAAACTGGTGTGTACAACAATTCGACCAACCCTGTTTCCTTACCCGGAACTCTACCAGTGGCACACCATTTCGTTGTTTGTTAGTGATTATCTTCAGCCAGAGATGCTCTACCCTTCATATGAACTGGTAAGGTTCTGAGTCTCAAAATCCTTGTTTTTTTTCTATTTATTTGTAATAAAAAGAGAATTAGGTGCCACAGTTTTAGTCATGTTTGTTTGTTTGATTGATTGGTGGATTCTCTCAGAAACTCTTACAGTGTCCACTCAGAGATCAGAGGCACCACTTCAACAATGCTGTCCACTCTGGTATGTTGTGTGGAGATATAACAGTTAGTAGTACAACTAGTACAATGAAATACTGACCACATATGTAGATATAATAGCCAGTGTTACAACTGGTAGTGAAATTTTTTAAAAGGATCACAGGTCCTTCGGGAGTCAGTTTCCCGGATTCTGTGAGATGTGTATTCTGTCCCTGGATGGGAAGCTAGTTGACTGTAGGATTATTCACTTTTGCAGCTGAGTGAACTGGAGCAATGTGAAATGAAGTGTTTTGCTCAAGGACATAGTGCAGCTCTTGGTCAAGGAATTGCAATCTTAGAATCATGAGTGCAACAGCCTGACCACTAAATCATATGACTCCATGTAGTACAGGGGAATACTGACCAAATACGTAAATATAATAGTAGTACAACTAATACAAGCAACCATCTACGCTTATTCATGTGAAAATATTTTTGCAGCCAGCAACCCTTTTGTCTCCGACAACAGTTCTGAGACGCCAGAGAGGAACTTGTTTTGAATACTGCACCATTTTGTGTTCCCTGCTGCTGGGGGCTGGTTACGATGCTTATATTGTCAGTGGTTATGCGACGTTGCATGTCTGTTCAGCAGATGAGACTCTCAAGATCTGTCCTTACCTGGAGACGGAGGCAGAGGTATGTATTATTGTTGTTATTGTTGTAGTAAAACCCTGGGTCAGTCCTGATCCAGTAGACCTAAGATCAAACCGTTTCAAGCACAATCGTCCTTCAGCATGTCTTTGAAAGTGTTCTATAATGTATACAGACGATATAGATACAACACTACCCTACCACACACCTCACTATTTCTACCATGTGTATACCCTGGGGTAGCCCAGTTCGTTAACCAAATTGTGTCAATGAGTAAAATAGGAGTAATCCATTCCAAATTTTGCATAAAACAATGAAATGTTTTATTTATCTTTTCACCAATAGCAAATGCTTACATATATACATGTATGTACATATATGTGCATGTGGGTGGGTGTATATATATATATATATATATATATATATATAT
>NC_068991.1:895706-902415 GCF_001194135.2 Octopus bimaculoides | reverse complement strand
TGTGTGTGTGTGTGTGTATATATATATATATATATATATATATATATATATATATATATATATATACGTTCATTGTTTAATGTTGCTCAAATGAGAAAGAAGTACTCAATACATGTTGAAGAGGATATGGTTTTATTATTATTAAATCTGAATGTGAGAGTTTGTGTCACACCTCGAGTTTCACTAAGATCACGCTGGTGTGAAACATGAGTTGCAAGACAAACTCTCACATTTAGTTTTAATTGTGTGTGTGTGTGTGTGTGCTTGCTTTTCCTTCTGTCAATCCATGGGGTTATGTTTTTAATTTAAAAAATGAGAAAAATATTTTCTATATAAACGTTGGAAATTTGCAATCCCCATGAAATGCCTAGATGGGAGTTAAGAAGCCGTTCGTGTGGGCTCTCCTGGCCCTTGCATGTCTGCGAAGTCTTGTCGTCATTTGCTGTTCAAATTTCAGTTTGTTGGGTGAATATACTTTTCTTCAGTCAAACTGTTTTTTACACAATTTGTTTATTTTGAGAACCGTTCGTATATGGGTGCCCCACAGTATAACACATTCCTGCGTCTCACGCATACACAAACACGTGTTTATACATACACACATACAAACACACATTTACATACATGCGCGCTCACCCCTCGCCTATATACACAACACTGCACGTGCAGCACATTTATCTCGAAACTTTGTTGTAATTGATTTGTGTTTATTTTCTTTGTACGAATTCGTTGACACCTGTATTTGAGAAACTTTTTAAAGCAAAACCCTCAATAAACCTGTGCTGCTTAGTTCCATTTTCTTATCGCAGCCTTTAAATCCATCTTGGGTCGATGCTACAATAAACAAAGAAAATTGTTGTAAACAATTTATTATTGTTTATAGCATGACCACATTTTGTACAAATACGTGTTCCTAAGACGTCAACATTCCCTGTTTCTAATCAAGGGTCAGTCTAAAATCATCATTGTCATCACCGTTAGTTGTTTAAGACAGGACACGGTGAAGTCCGGCGACTTACGACGAAAGCGGTTGTTGCTAAGGACGCTTTCATAGTCTCATCTCGTAGCTATGGGTTTATTGAAAAATGACTTCTTTCTATCGAACGAATTAATTTATAATAACAAGAAGGATCTAGAAAATTTATAAATATATCATGATAAATTAATTTCTATAAAAATATTACAGTAAAATAATTTTTTAATTAAAATCTTTTGAATTTATTCAACTTGCCTGAAGAAGTATAAATGACAGAGTTAAAATATTTATTTCCGCCAATCAGAGCCGAGTTTGTGATTAACTGCCGAACAGCTAACAATGTCAGCCACCGTATAACACATGTTGGACCCAAGCAGTTTGAATAAGGTTTCTACAGAGAAAACATCATGAATAATTTCACCAGGGGACCTTTACAGTTAATAAGGAGGAGTCGATCGTTTCTAGCCCCCGGTAAGAAGGCACTGCACCATTCCGTCCGTGGCCCAACAGACTTTACAAGCAAAGTTATTCAACCTGTGAACTTTGTCAAAGAACATTTATTTAAATTTGGTTGGATTAACAAGAATTTTAGATCAGCTTTTCACCACCGAACGAATGTATGGGCGGCGGCGGCGAGGACCAAACCCGTGTCCCCACTCACAAGTAAAATGACTCCACGAAAGAAAAACGTCGAAGTTGTTGACGTCGATAAACTGGATGTTGTGGCTTATGCGATATCAGAGGATATCAGACTGGAGGAATTGTCGAAGGCATTCGTGAAACAAGCTCTGTATGAAGTGGTGGCTTTACCAACAGATGTGACCGATGGCCTTCATTTGAAAGCTGTTTACAAGATTGACAACAAAGAACGTGAGATCTTCCTCTTCCGTGAAGGTGCCATTGTCTTTTGGAATATGTCTGTGACCGAAAGGAATGAAGTTCTACATTCCATCGAGAAATACTCGGCTTCTCCTTACGCTTCGTCTTTGTATTTGACCGAGAACGAATGCCTGAAATATGATTACAGTGCCGACCGTAAGACTTGTCTTGAGAAAGATGTGATTCATATCAACGTCGCCGATCAGTTCGATTCCCTCGTGAAATATGCTTTTTCGAATGCCCTCTCGCTGTCCGTCAAGTTAGCCATTTGGGAAGAGTCTTTGGTTCGATTCGTCGATACTATCGAGCCAGTCATCGAAGATGTTCGCCTGGGTAAACGAATCCGTGTGTCCCGGGACCAGATTCTCCGAATGACCGGGGAACTGTTCACATTAAGACATTTAATTAATTTGAGTTCAGACTTGTTGGACACCCCCGACTTTTATTGGGACCGCGAGAATCTGGAGCCCCTCTATCAGAAGATGGCTAACTATCTTAGCATCAACCGTCGAACCAAAGTCATTAACGAAAAACTCAAACATTGCTGCGAGTTGACCGAACTCTTGTCCAGTCACCTCAACGACAAACACCACACTCGTCTTGAATGGATGATTATAATTCTCATCTTAGTTGAGGTGATATTCGAATGCATTCATTACGTGGAGAAGTATTACAGCCTCTGAATCTTCTGCAATGATCAGTTGTGGATTAAAATATTTCACCAAACCATTTGTATTTAATCCCTCTCACAGAGTTTTGCAAAATAGATATCTACTTTTATTTTGAGCAAACCACACACACACACACGACAAAATATTCAGTGATTTTTTTTTTTTCTTTTAACCCATTTCTCATTTCCATTTTTAAAAACCTATTTTTCATTCCCATTTCAAATATTTCCTGTTTTTTTTCTTGTCTTTCTTCCTCTTCTACTGCAACCTTAAGTCTTTCATTAATCGATCGTGTGTTTCTGTTCATCAATTCTGGCCAGAGACCCTTTAGCCTCGCATTCTGCTCTGACGTATCCTTTATTTGTAGCATTAGTGTGTGATCTAAGGGAGCTACAGCTGCTTTAATATAACGCATTGTTGGTTCGTCCTGAAATTGACTGATATTCCCCCTCCCACCACTTTTTTTGTTATAGAGATTACGAACACGTTGAAAAACAGTTCTAACCCAGGTAACATTTAAATGTCCTCGTGGGACCACAAGTTCTGTGAAAACTTTCTCGTTTTGGTATATTTTATTAAATGCATCTGTAGACAACATATCAAAACATTAAAAAAATTTTGTTAATATTCTATGTATACAATAAACATTTTGTATATATGTGTGTGTTTTTATATTTAGTATCTAAAATTGTATGTATATAAATATGTTTATGTGTATATGTATGTATATATATATATATATAAATATATATATATAATGTGTGTGTATTCGTATAATGGTTGCTTTCCATGCGTCACCAGCTCCCTGCTGTGTGCTGCTATTACTATTATTACAGAATCCTTGACGCTTTCCCTGCTGGGGCCATCCACTCCTCAATCCATTTGTCATGCTGGGCTTTTCCTCACCAGGCTACCAAGGTCACAACTGCTGGTTTTCTTGCAGTCTATCCTTAGTGCCATTTTCCTAGTTTTCTTTACGGTCAACAAAAAATAAAGCCTTCAATCCCATTGACTAAATTCCATTAACCTATTTTAGAAATATTCAAACAATAGACACAGTTGCTCTAGCTTGGGCCACAACTTATGGACAAGGACCTGTAAAAGAATGTTGGAATGAAGTTTCTATTTGAAATAGTATACCTTGGTCAGTTTGAAGTTTGTAATTGATTAAAATTTAAAAATAATAAATGCAAGGTTTTTTTGTTTTTTTTAATGGCCTGCAGCTAATTGAAAATAAATTTGAATTGTAAAATAAACAATTTGGTACCACTTAAGAGTGGCCCTGATGTGTGCACCTGCACTAGTCAGGGGTGTATGCACCTGTGCAAGTCAGTGGCACCTGCAAAAAAAAAACAACCCTCAGTTTTGATGCTGCATATTTATTTGTAAAGGAGAAACAAAGTGTTGAATTCTATAACACCAGACTTAATCTTGCAATAAGGAAATGAGTCTGATAAAATACAAGGAAAGATTTTTTCCATGCTACACACAAAATTGAAAAAGTCTGGTAAAAAAAACTTCATTGTTTAACGTCCGCTTTCCATGCAAGCATGGGTTGGACGATTTGACTGAGGACTGGTGAACCGGATGGCTGCACCAGGCTCCAGTCTGCTCTGGTAGAGTTTCTACAGCTGCATGCCCTTCCTAATGCCAACCACTCTGAGAGTGTAGTGGGTGGTTTTTATATGCCACTGGCACAAGCTTCATTTCTGGAAAATTCTAAGTTGAGACTCCTAGACTTTATTCTTCTGACTCCATAAATATCTCGTCTGATGTGGCAGGTTTTTCAGATGCAACAGTGACACAGTGGTATCAATGCATGTGAGACATAACAAGTCTCCATCTTGTATGTAAACCCTACCAAGTCGGAGGAGTTGGGCACATTGTTGAAATAGGGAAATCTTTGATTTGCAAAAGAAAGTATAATAGAGGCAGAATAGCAGAGGAGAAGTGGACTCTTGGAGGATGGGGCAATAGGATTTCTGGTGTTTGGGAATGGTCATTCCTCTGGAACTTTGCTCCCTCTTATCAGTAAGTATATAGAACCAGGAACGACTAACCATTCTGATTGTTGGAGTGGATACAATGGAATAACTGACATTGATGCCGAACCATGGTATTCCCATTTCAAAGCAAATCCTAAAAAGAAGACTGTGGATCCAGTAACTGACGAGTATTACCAATCCAGCTGAAAATGTTTCTGGGAAGATGCAAAAGTATGATGGGAGTAGAGAGAAATGTGATTGAATTGCATCTGGATGAGTTTGTTTGGAGGGGAAAATATGGGGAAACTGGAGAGGAATGTTTTTGGAATATTCTAAAACATCTTTCAGAATGGTTCACTTTTGAATAACATTTTATTTCATTATTTTCAACTTTCTTTGATTAATTTTGAGGAAGATTTTATTTCAGATTTCAAAATTTGTTTTATTTTCATTCATTCAGTTGGTTGGTTGTTTTATTAGATAGATAGATACCCCCCCCCCGCTACACCTGATTTACAGTTTACACTTATTTATACATGTGGAAGGTTTTTTTAAATTTTTTATTGTGGGTTTCACTGACTTGCCTGTCCATCTACTGACTAGCATGGGTGTGTGAGTCGGGGCCACTCTTCTATAGTGCTAACAATTCTTTTGAAAGGAAAAGGACAACTATTTAGTTCTAATTTTTGTTTTATACCTTTATTATCCCCCCCTCCCGCGCCTCCAATTGCTTTATTGTGTAAGAGCAGCACATGCTACCAAAGCGACACGGGTACAGACGAAGCCCAATCTACCCCTTTATGACTGACTGTTGTTAATGGTTTGACACGAATTACATTCTGAGTGACATTCGAATCCTAGTGAATAACATGACTTCCTCAATCTCTGATTCGTTGCATCTTTGGCATTGATCCACCACAATTCTTCTGAGTATCAGAAGAGACAGTACCTGAAGGAAGAAGGTGGAGGTGTTCCATTTGCAACTACTGTCGGAGCTGAAGACCAGATTCGTTTTTTCTCGGGTGTCCGTCGGCTGTTGACACGGTTTGTAACTTTGATGTACTGCTGGACCGAACTGGACTCTAAACAGTCTATTGCAATGAAGCAAGTTGGGGTTGCATCAGAAGCAATTGTTAACTGGCACAGTTTGACATTTGTGCCATGGGGTGCATCGACAATCCTGTCCAAGATGTTGTAGAAATTGATAACCTGGCCAAAATATTGCACTTGCCACCGTCTTCCCTTCCGCCGCCCTATTTTCCCACACCCCACGACTGAGTCGTTCTTCATTGTTTTACGTCATCTCGAGCGCCCTCTGTTGCTTGGTGTGAACCAACTTTAAAGCTTCTTTCACACCAATACAACACTAATGGCTTGAGAATAAGATCGTATTGAATAAAAATGTAGTTTGACTGTACATTGTGTGGTAAAAGGAGGTGACGGTCATTGGTGGAGCGCTTCATCGGTGTTGACATGGGTGTAAACAACTAGAAACTAAATAGAATCAATCACTTGGACGGGATTTAAACTTCAATAAAGGGAAACAACTCTTCAAATAAAGTTATTTCCCTTGTATCATTCAGGAATTCCATAGCTTTTACGTTAGCAGTCGTGGGTCGATCACTCGGGAAAGCTGGGCGTTGGAAATATTTGATCTATTGTGAAGGCGTGGCAGTGCAATGAGAAGTTTGCTTCCCAATCACATGGGTCTGAGTTCAGTCTCATTGCGTGACACCTCGGGCAAGTGGCTTTTATTATAGCCCTGGGGTTGGATTTAGTAGACAGAAACTGAAAGGAGTGAGGGGTGGGACTGTTCATCCCAGGCGGCGCTTTTGGGTCTGTTGTGGAAGCCTATGTAGGGAGCTGGGTGACACAGTAAAACCAAGAGCTACCTCGAGTGGCACACACACACACACACACACATATATGTGTGTGTGTGTGTGTGTGTAATCTTACACTGCAGCCATGCTGGGGCACCGCCTTGAAGGGTTTTAGTTGAAGAAATCGACCCGAGGACTTATTTTGTTTTAAAGCCTAGTACTTATTCTAGCGGTCTTTTTTATCGAACTGTTACGGGGACGTAAATACACCAACACCGGTTATCAAGCGGTGGTGGGGGACAAACATAGACACAAAGTCACACACACAGATATATGCATATATACTTACACATATATATATATATATATATATATATA
>NC_068991.1:894518-895531 GCF_001194135.2 Octopus bimaculoides | reverse complement strand
ATGTATATATATATATAAGCTTCCATACAGTTTCCGTCTACCAAATCCACTCACAAGACTTTGGTCAGCCCGAGATTATAGTAAAAGACACTTGCCCAAGGCGCCACGCACTGGGACTGAACTCGGAATCTTGTGGTTGGAAATAATGGTTTTAAATTACAGCACAGCGTGAGCATTTTTGGGGTTTGTGTGAGTTGGGGTGGGTGCTTATTTTATCGACCCCGAAAGGATGAAAGACAAGTTCGATCTCGGCAAAATTTGTACTTCGAACGTAAAGACGGACGAAATGCCGTTAACATTTTGTCCGGAGGGCAGTCCATTCTGCCGGTTCGCTGCCTTCTGTGTGTGTGTGTGACTGTGTGTGGCTAGACGAATGCATCTGCGTGGGAATGTGTTTGCATATGCATGTCTTGTTTCCGTCGCCCACGAAATCTCCCATTTTATCCCTTCTTATCCCATCTCTTCCACTGATTCTCACTTCCAATGTCTACCCCCTTCCACTTCATTCTTTACTTCTTTTCAAGCTGACCCCGAACTACGCCCCGCCCCCTCCGCCTTGTCTCCTGCCGCTGAAATGTAGACAAGCGTATCTTTCGAGTTCATAAGTTATAGATGTGTGTGTGTGTGTGTGACTTGATGGTTTAGAACAAACTCAATTTTACAATATTTCATTTTCTACTAAATATTCTTTAACCAAACAAAGAACCGGAATTCTATGGCGAAATAGCTTTGTTGAATTTCAATCTGCTTTAATTTTTATTCTTCCTCCGGAATTGAAGGCGCCAAATATTTAGAATAAGAAACCAAACAACATTATTAATACAACCGACATTATTATCAAGACAAACATTATCATTATTATTGTACCTCTCTAAGTGTTGACCTGTGAGTCGGAGAGAAGGAATTGGAGAGTGCACTTGCCCCTGGGGTTTCAGGGAAATCTCGGACAATAGGGTTCCTCGATTATCCCTAGAGGCGTTCCTGTATCAGGATGGCCACATCTCTATCATCCT
>NC_068991.1:890688-893809 GCF_001194135.2 Octopus bimaculoides | reverse complement strand
TATATATATATATATATATACATATATGCATATATACATATATGCATATATACATATATGCATATATATATACATACATACACTTATACGTATATACATGTAATGGTATGGTAGTTATATCATACATATATGCACATGTCTGTTATGATATGTGTGTGTGTGTGTGGTTTGGTAGATATAATGTTATATGTATATATATGTCTGCTGTGACAGATATAGATGTGTATCTGGTATAGTAAATACAATAACGGATGTTTGATGTCCCCGCTGTACAAACATTCATGTTTAATACATCTTATCTAATATCATACATATTTGCTGTATCTGATTCGATGTCTTGTATCTGTGATATGGTGTATTTATCTAACATGCCTCTGTCTGCTGTGTATATTTGGTCTGTGATATCATGCATGCCAGTCATGTCCAATACGATATCAATTGCTTTCTTTATGCCATCATGCACGTCTGGTAATTGATTGTATTAATTCCGATCAGGTTGAGCTGCCAGTGCCAGTAAACGTGATAAAGAAGTATGCTGTACGACCGCCGAAGGATTTGACCAGTAAATTTGAAGCCAAACAAGTGGCTCGAGCTCTGAAAGAGAAGAAGGAAAATGAAGAAAAAGTTGTTGCTGAAGAACACGCTCGGATTGCTGTAAGTTTCACTTTCATTCATCCCAAAGTATATTCTACAAGAGTTGATTGATAAATATAATGAAAATGAGTGACGAGGGAAAATGACGTTTCGGACAATTGCCTTTCTTCAGAAAATGCAAAATAAAGTTTCTGTCAAGCAAATTTCTTTCTCGAGACATTCTTTGGATTTCAGGTCGTACACATGCATATTCCGTTTGCATATTGATGTGACATTTATCTTATATTGTTATGTCGTACCTGTGACGCACTGCATATTGTTGTAACGTCATAGTTTGTTTCGACGATACCATACGGTGTACAGGTTATACGAGACACACATACATACATTTATTTATATACGTGTATCTATCTATCTAGCTAGCTAGCTAGCTATTTATCTGGCATATACTGTTGCGGCGTCATATAGTGGTAATGTATAACTGGTATAATACGTTGCTTAACGATATATCATACTCTGGATCATGTCATATGTTCTGACTTGTCAATGTTGTTGCGATATATCTTGTTTACTTATTGTCTTTTTGTTTCTCAAATTTTCTCAAACCATCACTACTATTACTACTACTACTACTGCTGCTGCTGCTGCTGCTACTACTATTACTACTACTACTACTACTACTACTACTACTACTACTACTACTATAGTTGTTGTTGTTTTTGACAGAAACTTGAAGAGCCAGCCATTGACTTGATGCGAGGGATGCGCGTTCACAGCTGGGTGTTGGTGTTGTCAGGGATACGAGAAGTGGGCGAGAGTTTCTTCATTGAACCCTTCACAGGAGAGGCGCAACCACTAAAGACAGACAGCTACCTTGGCATAGAATCGGCATGGAATCACAAGAATTACTGGGTTAATATGCAAGACTGCTCAAATGGAATTTCGGTTAGTATTCATTGTATACAGTGGGGTGGACAAGTAGAAATGCAGTCGTTACTTGTTCACTGATTATTTTATGTTGTGGTCACGGGAATACAGTCAACTCTTGGCTACTCCCGATCAGACATCCAGGTTGTGGCCATCCTGTCTTGTTGGCAGTTGTTGGGTGAATCTATTGGATGTTACAGTGTGGGGAAATACAACGGTAAAGAATAAGGTGGAAGGAGTAAGGGATGAAAAAACTAAGAGAAACATGTTAGGTGGTTCTTGATTGGGTAAATCGTACTTCCCTGCAGATTAACGTCACCGTGAAAGACATCTCTACAGATTAACGTCACCATACAAGTCCTAGATTAGCGTTATCATGCAAGTCTTAGATTATATTCTAGGATTGAGCTCATTTCGAAATGTCGTCATCTAAAGAAATACCTACTACAGAATTTTTTCTCCCCATAAGTTGAATGTTTTTTTTCTTTCTATAAATGGCATTTCTTTGAAAATTTCCTTTTGTTTTTGTAAGTGCTTTGAATATTCTATGAATATTTTATAGTGTAAATCTTAATATTTTTCTTTCACGAATACAGTTATACAAACACATTATTCTGTCTCTCACTAAAACTTTTACGCACACATTACTCTATGTTTTTAAGTCTTACATCTGTTTACTACACCCACAGTGAAATACATTCACTCATTCGCATCAGCACATATCTGTGCTTGTGACACACCTCGGCCACATCGTTTGTTCAATTGGTCAGGCATATGACTTCGAGTTTGGTGTTATTCCAAATCATGGACAACACACTGCAGAAATAATCAGCCAGTCAGCATCCGTCTGTGCCCTTTCTTTCAGTGAAATGTTTGTGTCCAGTTTGTTTGAAAAACCCATTTTCAGAACAAAACTTAGAGTCGGGATTTACTCAAACAATCCTTGTCTTTTCCGCATCTGATTCGTCCTCACTACATACTCATATTTTCTCCTCCACAATACGTAATTTTGTTTGTTGTCTGCGAATGTTCTTTCTGTGACATGCAACAATTTTCTTCAGCTTCTCAATTATCGGACATTTTATCTTCTGCTGTATGTAAATACTGACAATGTCTATGGATTTTTCTTTTCTGTATATTTATTCATAATGTCACTGTTCTGTTTAAATATTATTTTCTTTTACTGTTCTTAATCACGGATCCGTTGTGAGTCAGAATATTTATTCTTTAAGCGAGATTAAATAATTTGGATGTTTATTCTTTCTCTCTTCTATCCCAGTATTACGTCAACCACAATTCTTCTCATCAATACGAATCACTCGCCAAACTGGTGACTATCAACAGTGAAACCTACCAACTTGGCTAAACTGTAGTTGCGGCAGAAAGTCGTAGGCGGAGCAAAATCTCCGATTTCCGTGTTGCTATATACACACACACAAATATATATATATATATATATATATATATATATATATATATAGGTAAGTGGTAGGTTTGCCTCGATAAACCTCCACACTGACTCATTTCACAAACTCCACATAATAAAACAACGGCTATCTAGTCCAACGAAAATGCTTTTTCTTGTATTTGTTGCTCCATT
>NC_068991.1:887020-890130 GCF_001194135.2 Octopus bimaculoides | reverse complement strand
ATATATATATATATATATATATATATATATATATATATATATATACATATACGCGCGCGCGCACATACATATAGCAGTCAAAAATTAGGCTAGCACATTAATGGATAACCTAATCTGCATATTAGTCCTTTTGACGACTCGTCATTAATGAAATGATATCTATTTTATGCAATATCTATTTTAATGACAAGCTATCAAAAGTTTTAAGATGCAAATTAAGTTATCTGCTAATGTTCTGGCCTAATTCATTAAATTGTTTCTATAAGAGCTGACCCATGCTGTTAGTTGAGAAACGAACATGGCTACGCCTTCTCTGAGAAGCGGTTAACGAACGGTGAAACTGTCAGTCAAGACACTTTCTGTCTCTTTTGTGGCACAGAAAGAACGTGTTTGCATTCTATACATAGTGATAGAATCTATCTATCTATCTAATTTATCTATCTATCTGTCTGTCTATCGATCGATCGATCAGTCTGTCTGTCTGTTTATCTATCGATCGATTGATCTGTCTGTCTGTATTGTCTGTCTGTCTATTTATCTATCTATTTATCGATAGACCTATCTATCCATTTGTCTATCTATCTATCTATCTATCTATCTATCTATCTATCTATCTATCTATCTATCTCGATCGATCGATCTATCTAACTATCGATTTGTCCGTCCGTCTTTCCTTCCACCCATTCATCCTCCCCTCCGTCCATCCTTCCCTCCGTCCATCCGTCGGTCGGTCAGTCCCTCCTTCTTAATCTTTGTTTTTGTGTCAAGTTGTATATATCAAAACAACTTAGCATGAAACTGAAGGATCTCTCAATACTTTTTTGAAGAGGAAGAGATTAATAGTGAGTTCGAAGCTTTGACTTCTTCGACAGACAATCTGACGAAGACGAGCAAGCTAACACTTTTCATTGTAAATTCTTAATAACAGTCACACAGAAATTGATGTTTTAAGAATTTTCTATCGCTCAGTTCTTGTGTGGAGAAAAGTTAGTTGATTGTGATGAATTTTAAAATTCTTGCAGAAGATGCAGTACGATCTGAATGATGGCACCAATTGGGAATATATATTTCCTCAAGATGAACTGCCTTCCAAACGTTTTTTAGAAGAAGATATCCGTCTCGATTTTGAAGATGACGAGGTAGGTGTATCTAAAAATTTCTTTGCGTGGTTATTGACTCAATAAGAGTGTGTACAAAGAGCAGACCCAGTTCTTTTAATGGTTTTGTTCAAGGAAAAACAGCAGCGTCACCTGTTTAGGACGCCGACATTAAGGAGAAGGAATGGAGGAAAATTTCATCAAACATAAGTCGTTACGCATCGTGTGTCCAAAATAGGCACACGACCTGAATTTGGAGGAAGCGAGGTGGCCTAGCTAATTACATCGGCCTCAACGTGTAACTGGTACTTGTTTTATCGACTCCGAAAGGATGAAAGGCAACGTCAACCTCGGCGGAATTTGAGTTCAGAACGTAAAGACAGACGAAATAGCGCCAAGCATTTTGCTCGGCGTATCGTATGCCCAAAGTATGATAGCTTTGTAGACTTGATTCTTGACCACGGCTGTCTTTGGATTTTCAGCTTTTCGAGTTCTGCGACATTAACTACCGTTTCTTTCCAGTTGATTCTTCCCAATCTACGAAGGATCCACATCTCAAACGCTTCTATCTTTTCTGTCCCGTTGCTCTGTCCATTGTTTCTTCCCCATAGGGGACAATTGGCAGAATATAACAATGTGGAGGGCAAGAGTGCAAGAGAGTGTCAAAGACATTTGTGGTGTGACAATAGAATCCAAAGCTCGGCTGATTGTATGCAGTACAGAGGTTAGCTGAGGAGTCTAGGGAAGCCGATTCCTGGACAGAGGGAGGCCACCGTGCTTGTGGCTGATGATCTCCAAACAAAAACTCTGCATGGCAGGCTTTCCTCTAACCCTGCCCCACAATCAGGTGGTAGGGTTAAATAAGGTGACATATTAAGTCTGTTATCCAAGAATTAGAACTTCTCTTTATATAAGCTTCCACACAGTTTCCGTTTAACGAAATTCTGCAACATAAGAGTATGATAGGAAACACTCCGCTTTAACGAATTTGCCAAATAAACACAATTTCTACATCCATGCAGACGTGAGTGTGCGTCAGCGTACACATACACATTCGCATATACACTCACACGTCACATCGTCAGACACACACACACAGACGCCAACATATACGTTCACGCACACTGACGCATACACGCACGCACCCCCATATACATGCATACATACATACATACATACATATCCCCGCGTATCCATTTACACCTGCCACGATAGCGAAGGTATTAATTAGATATCTAAACTGTTCAGGTGTCGATGCCTTCCACTGCGATTATCAAATACTTCACACTTTATGACATGTCATTGTTCTATGACATGTCTTAGCTGACAGTTTTACTTGAATCCTCACCTAATTAGGACTGATTTTGGTCATGTGTCATCATCATCATCATCATCATCAACAACAACAACATACATGCACACCAACGTCTACCATGGGCACCAGCACCACCCGTCAACCTACCGCTATCATCATCATCGTCATCACCATCATCATCATCATCATGCAGCGGGAGAGGCTCTAAGTAGTCATCCTTACTGCTAGAAATACTAGGCAACCCTCACCTAAAACACACCTGACCATCATTAGATGACGCGGTCTTGATTTCCTTGCATTTAGGAAAAAAGGATGGGATGGCCATGACTGGAATGCCATTGATCATCGATTATAGCTGGTTAAAGGCTAAGCCACGACCAATGTAAAACCTCCATGCTTCTTGTCACTTGATCTACTAAAATCAGCAGCTAAAATCTTACATTACCATCTCAAAAGTAGACCGTACATGGGATAAAGTAGCGCTGCTTTATACGCTGTAGTGATGGTCGTGACTGGAATGGCCCTGGAATCATTGAAGTTTGTTATACCAAATATGGCTGTGTGGTTAAGAAGCTCGTTTCGCAACAGCGTGGTTTCAGCTTCCGTTCGTCTTCGGGCCGACCCATGCCTTGTCAGTGAATGTAAGACACGGAAACTATGCGGAAGACTGTTGTGTATATATATATATATATATATAT
>NC_068991.1:884479-886003 GCF_001194135.2 Octopus bimaculoides | reverse complement strand
ATATATATATATATATATATATATATACACATATACACACACACATATGCGTGTGTGTATGTGTGTATATATGTCGTATAATTGCATGTATGTATGCACACACACACACACACATAATGCAATCCATAAAATTAGAAGAATTCATTGCAGATGGTTTTGCTTCCCATCTAAATGAGGTTTTCATAGATTTTAAAATCTCGTTTGAACGAAACATGTAACCATGTCTAATTAATTAATTTAATGCAATATTTCATATTCTTGTGGACGTCTGACTTTCCATCACCGCCCGTGATTGTAAGAAGCTTCAAGTTTATAACTAATCCTGCAAATCTATTTCTCATTACGGTCTCAACGATGTCTAAAATTAAATGGCAATAGAAATATTTATTTTGAAAACCTACATTTGTTTTTCTGTTTTGTTATGTAACTGTCAAAAAATGGATATTCCATTGTAAACATAAAATATTGGGAATGTTTCAGCAAAAATGTCTTCTACAAATTTTGAAAATATGTTGGAGAGATTATGTGAGTAATGTTGAGGTATTGGGGTTTGAAAATGTTATAAGCATCGACACTCTCTTTCGACGTAGCAGACTGAGGTGAAAGGTAGCGGTGGTGGGGGATGGGCTATGTCGTTCGTATGAAAGATGAAAGAATTCCGAAGGGTCTACAATACGGAGAACTAGACTCTGGGGAAAAAAACCTCCTTCCAAAAAGAAGCTAAGATACAAGGACTGGTTTAATCCGGTTGTGAAGAAGAGAAATAATCATGTGGGGAATTGGGAAATTATTGTAATGGACAGAATATCGTGGGGGAAAATATGGTGAATGAGCTGACGTATGTTGAAGAGACTTCAACAGACCTTGTCTTTCTAAGACTTGTCTTGTTAGCCAGTCAGAGGTATATGGACCAAAGGAAGTTAATAGTAAATCTTTCCCATCTGTCTGCAACATGTCTGCCAATTATTTAATAAATGCTGTCTTTCTGTACCCAGAACTATTCGTCACGATTCTGCACTGCATTTAACTGAGAAGAGACATTTAATGGGTAGTTATGATAAAAACTGAAAATTTACAGTTATGCTACAAAAACCGTCTTATCTTTGTAGATTATTGTGTGTGTGTGTGTGTGTGTGTGCGTGCGTGCGTGCGTGCGCGCGTGCGTGCGTGCGAGCGTGCGTGCGTGCGTGTCGATGTTGATCTCAAATGAGAAAATCATACGTGCAAGCTGAAATACCTGGTGAACAATATTAGTCGCAGAATATGGATATTAAAAGAAAGGTTGGAATTTTAGGTAATAGTTTTAGTCCTGTAGTTACAAAGATTTAATAACGACATGGGAAATACATTTTATCAGCTGATATTAATATTAGTATTTCTTACATTGAAATATCTGAACTTTTTCCAACACGTATAACTTTGTGATTCCTATTAGTGAATGAAACATATGTAATGGTGAATAAATAATACCAAAAAATACCCAACTTCTTGTTTTGTTGTATATATATATATATATATATATAT
>NC_068991.1:883295-884354 GCF_001194135.2 Octopus bimaculoides | reverse complement strand
TGTATATATGTATGTATGTATGTATGTATGTATAAACACACACACACACACACACACACTGCTTTTTCTGGCTGCAAGTAATTCGATCAGTTTTACTCGTCTCACTCAAATTTCTCGTTTTCTGCCACCATAACGCATTATTCTTGGTGAAAACACAGCAGACAATTTAGTGGTGTTGATGATTGGTTTTCTAAAAATAATCCAAATTTTTCTTCGTCTAAATTTCAGGATGTTGAAAAAGATTTTGAAAAATACCTGGACATGCCTCCTTCTTGGGTCGCTCCTTTAGAACTGAGTCTCACAGGTGAGTAAATTTGATTAGATTCTTACTCGAACGTTCTCGATTTTTTTTTAAAGACTTATTCCGAAGTCATTACTCTTCTCAAGTCTTTGAGTCTAGCAGTGCTAAGAGAAGCCATTGTTCGATGGTTTGCAACAGAGGAATCCCAGAACTATTCAACCGGAAAACGGTATAAATCAGTTCTGTCAAGAAAAACAGGTGTCCTTCTGCTGGGCTTCCCCATAGTTTCCTTAACCATAATTCCTTCAAGACGTGAGGCAGCGATCGTGTTTACATATGGCCGAGAGTTTATTTCTTGAATGGTTCACTTTTTTCATGTTTCACGACCAAGTTTGTCTAAGTTGGATGATTATTGCAGAAAGGAAAACAAGCACCGATGCTATATAAACACGAAGTTGTTCTGTTCTATAAAACACGGGTCAGTGTTAACGATACAAGGTGGGGGGGGGGGGTAGAGGTTTGAATTAGGCAGCAGCATTTTCTTTTAAATAAAAGCGATTCGCTAATTCTGGTCCTCATCCCAGTTACAAGAAACTACTATGGACATATTTCGGTTTTATTCTGATCTCATCAGGCGGTTAATATTTCCTGCATTAGATATGTTGACATTAACTTAATTATTGTTTTTGATGAGGATGATGTTTCTGAGTAATTAAAATTGTCAGAGAAATTCATGCGTTTGAATAGTTCCATCCTATCAAACAACAAAAACAACAATAATAATGACATTAACCATTCTAAAACCGTTTGTTTGTTGA
>NC_068991.1:871018-882495 GCF_001194135.2 Octopus bimaculoides | reverse complement strand
ATATATATATATATATATATATATACATATATGTGTGTGTGTGTGTACATGTATAAATATGTACGTAAGTATGTGTGTGTGTCAGGTGGTGGTGGCATGTGTGTGAGTGTGTGTGTGTGTGTACAGACTCTCAAATACGAATCTAATATTCTTGTTCAGGAACCCGGCTGAAGATGGTGAAGGAAATCTTTAAACACCGAATTGACAAACTTTACCTCAGGGAACGCAACCACGAGACTCATTGGATCACAGAATATTTCAAACCCGGACGAGAATGTTCGTTGAAAGGTGAGCATTGACGACATTCCTCTGTTGAAGTGACGACATTTTATAAGACATGCTGTGTATGAAAGAGATATAGCGGAAGAGAAAGGGTTGACTACAGTTGGGTAACGTGTGTGTGAAAGAGGGAGAGAGAGAGAGAGAGAGAGAGAGAGATAGATAGAGAGAGAGAGAGATAGAGAGAGAGAGAGAGAGAGAGTGAGAGAGAGAAAAAGAGAACTTCCATGGAGTCAATCCAAGAAGGTTTTTATTCCCCTCTCTCTCCCTTTCTCTCATACACACTCATATATGTGTGTATATACGTATGTGTATCCGCGTACATATATATATGTATATACATACATACGTACATATATGTATGAATGTATGTATATATGTATGTATGTATATATATATATATATATATATGTATGTATATGTATGTACGTATATATATATATATATATATATATATATATATATGTATGTATGTATGTATGTATGTATATTTATATATTACACGTGTATAAGGGATGACCACTAGTTGGACATCCAACATGCTAGAAAGAGGTCATCAACGACCCAACCACAAAGAAAAATAATGTTCTCCAGAAAAATTTTGCAAAACGCCAGAACAGGATAAAATGAGAAATATACAGAATAAAGAATTATCTATGGACTGCAGTTTCGAACATTAGGGTTAGGAGTTTCGCAAGTCATTGGCATTCTGAGTTATCTCCTCTTCTTTCAGAACATTGCTACAAATTTGACAGTGCGGGTCCGGAGAGTGACCGGACAATGATATTCTACCATGATGCCAGGGTCGATGGGCTGGAAAAGAGAATCGAAACATCAGCTTCTATGACTGAACATTTTATTGGACGTAAAGACTTACTCTGGTACAAGTTCGTTGAGTTTGGCACACGATTGCTGGTGTTTGCTCCTCAGATCAATAGCGATTTCGAACCAAGACCCATACAGGTGAGAAAGCTCTGAAATGTTTTACACTTCACCACACACGCGCGCGCGCTCACATACACACTCGCGTGCACGCACGCATACATACTTTAAAATACACGACGTACTTCTGTATAGATTCCAACCAACATTTCTTACTTTAAAGTCACTGGTTATCTTGAAACAATCGTAGAAAGCACTTGCCGAAAATTCCATGCTGTGTAACCGAAACTGGAGCGACGAGGTTCCAACGCAAACTTGTTCAGTGTACAGTCATTCATTTGCTGGTTCTTCTACAGAATTTTCCCCACATTTCAAGAAGAGGTTCCAGCCATGAACTTAAAAGGGTTTCCAGCCATAAACACTGAATATTTTTCTGCCGCATTTTCACTCAAAAACATAATGTCAATTGCGTTCCTTTTCTAAGACCGCTGAGTGTGATTTAAAAGTGAATTGACTGCTATGTTTAGCTGATCAAGTGATCCCATGGAGATTCTGTTGATGGATAAGTGTATTCTATGCGAAACATACGGGTAGTTATCTCCCCATTGCCAAAGGTCACTGTTGTTCCTCATTCCATTTTACTTTTAATTAACTTCTGGAGTTGTCTCCTCCTACTGAGCAAAATTAATTTCTTCTCATTGCAATTGTCACTTGAATTAATTAAATAGCTGACTTTGTTAGAAACAAGCTTTACTATTTGGTTTCCTTGCATCCAGCGTCCACAGGTAATACTCGCTCACTCATTTAATGATACATATTCTTGAGAGGGCGGAGGTGAGTGAGCGTCGACGCAGCTTTATTCATTGTGGTTTCTTCTCTTTCTTCAGACCATCATCGAACAATTTCTTCGAAATCCAGAGAAAGTAGCCAACGATGACTTTGCCAAGAGGGTTTTCTCACAAGAAAAAATTTACATTCAGTACCACATTGGTGATCCCAACGTTACATATTCTACCCGAGAATTTATCAAGTCCAGTAAATGGACAGACCGTAATGCCTTGTCCATTGACTGGTCACCTGAAATACACACAAACTTCCTGGTAATATTTTTTTAGCTCAGTCACAAGTCACTCTCTCACTTCCTCTCCGTCTCTTTGCATGAATATGTGTGTGTATGCATGCATGTATGTATGTATGTATGTATGTATGTATGTATGTATGTATGTATGTATGTATGTATGTATGTGTATATAATATATTCAGAACAGCTGAACGCTTTATTAATAACCTCTTACAAAACAATGTAAGATGCACGACATCCAACCACACATGAACATTAATAAAACTGCACAAAATTATGAGGGCATTAAAATTTCTAGCCTCTTTATTGATGTCCAACTCCAAGTATGTCACCTTGCAAACAATCCATTTGTGATCAATGTGGTTTATGAGTTCGATCGCAAGCGTGAAATTTGTACACTTCACGACAGAATTATATTCATGAAACAAACACAACAATCTCCCGCCAATCCATCATACATTTACACCAAAATTCCATTGCGATGCACTACGCCACGCAATACGAAACTAAGCTACAAAGGAAAAACATTAGTAAACAACACTTATATCGTATAAAGTGTTGGCCGTAAATATAAATCCTTACTTTGTTTCAAAAGCACCATTTTAATAACGTATATGAATACATTAGGTTTCTAAAAGCAGACATGTGTCAAATTATCTTTGCAATGTTCCAAATATTTTTTATGCCAATAAATAGATAGTCTTAAAATGACTTCTTGTTAATGCGATGTAATTCTATGCTATTCTGATTTACGATAGACGTGACAGTTGTTGCACACTTGACTGATTCTTTTATACGTTCTGTGATTAATTATCATCATATCGTTTGAACAATCACATACACACATACTGCAGCCGGACGCATCCCCCAGCCCAGGTGTACACTCACTCAGGTGCACAGAACATAGAGACACTTCAGTCACATGATTAACTTAACAGTTCGAAATGTAGTTACTGAATTATTTACGATCTTTTTTAAAATATTGAATTATAAAATCCGAACATATAAAGGCGAGCTCCATGGAATTTACCTCGAATTACTTGTCAAAGTATGTGATTGCAAAATATATTAACAGCAGCAACAACAACGACAACAAAATAATAATAAAGATGATGGTGATGATGATGATGCTGGTTTCAAATTTTGGCACAAGGCCAACATTTTCGATGACGGGAATGAGTCGATTACATCGACTCCAGTATTTCACTGGTACTTGATTTATCGACTCCGAAAGGATGAAAGCAGAACGTAAAGACGGACCAATAATGATGATGATGATGGTGATGATGACGAGGACAATGATGATGATGATAATAATAATAATAATAATAATAATAATAATAATAATAATAATAATAATAATAATAATAATAATAATAATAATAAACTGGGAATCTGTTCACAGTCCACAGTACACACCGATTTAAAAGTCATATCGACAGAATCTATTTACGGAAAGAAAAGGAAGGAGAGGGGAGGTTTGTTAAACACAGAAGACATCATTAGCACTGAGACATTGGGTTTGAAAGAACTATGTTGAACGTAGCGAAGAAAGAATACTATAAGCAGCTAAAAATGTCTAAAATGTCACTGAAACAGTAAGAGAATTCAAGAACAGAGAGAATTCAAGAACAGAGAGAATACTAGAACAAGTTGATGAAAGGAGGAAGAATACATGACCTATCATGACAACGAATACCTTCCAATTGCCAAATCGTTATCAAATCTAAATAAAATCAACTCTAAATAAACCAAAAGCCATAAATTATTAACAGTTGAAGACAACCATCAAATCTTAAAAGTTACTTAACAATTGCGAAATTACGTTGGCATGTGAAGATGTACGTGAAGATATTCGTTGCAGGACGTGAAATTAGATTGAAAAAGATTAAAATCAAAATCCACTGTGCAATGAGAAATATATCAGTCAAACAGGAATAAAATTAATAGACTGAATCAGGGTACATAAACAACAAATGAAAGATTCATCTGTTAGGATTATTCCATTCAGTGAATTCCCCATTTGTGCGATGACAAAACACCAGGTATTCTCTTATGTCAAATTAAAGAATAAAGTAAACAATTCCGAAAGACTGAAGAAGAATATTTCGTTAAGATTTTCTAACCAAAACAAAACAAAACCGGAAAGACTGGAAACTGTTACGGAACAGTTGATGAGGATAACAACTTCGCAAACCAGTTTATCTCACGGGCAGAAAAAAGTTGAATACAGTGAAAATGCATCCACAAAAATCTTTCTTCCGTCAGGCTGTATCAAGCGGTGTGTTTAAAGATTCTTTTTATAACATTTTAAATTTTAAAATAGTTTCAAATATTATGGCTGTGCCGAGAATGTTTGCTTACACACACACATGCACACACACGTGCGCACACGCGCGCACACACACATACACACACATATATATATATATATATATATATAAATATATACATGTATGTATGTTTGTACGTTTGTATGTGTGTGTGCGTGTGTATATATACATTATATATGCATGTATGTATGTATACATTGTAGGTAGGTGAAGAGGGCTCTACCAAACGAGAAATTGATGTGTACAATTTTGTAAGGAAGATGATAACAGAAGAATTTGACAGCAGAGATGATACCAGGAAAGCTGAAATGGAGGTGAGTGGCAATGAGGGTTTGAGTTTGAGTGAGAGTTTGAGTGAGAGTGAGAAAGTTGTATGCTTAACCAAGAAGAGTGAAGGTGAGAGGGGGAGAGAAAAGTAAAAGGAGAAACTGGGAAAGATAAAGCATAAGTGAGAGGTAGTGAATCATAGAGTGTGAGAAAGACATTGCGGGTGAGAGGGAGAAAGAAAGAAAAAGAGAGAAAGATAGAGAAGGGTGCAGAGAAATAAGAAGTAAGGGTGTGAGAAATAAACAAATTTATAAATAAATGAATAAATAAATATACATATCTATGTCGCGAGAGAGATTTGTGAGTGCTGTACCCAGGTCAACCCAGATCAAGTAGAGTTATGATCAAAAGCTTTCCAGTCGTGACGTTCCAATTTTAGGGAAACATGTAGGAGTAGCAGTGGTTGTGATAATGAAGATGATAATAGTTTGGATAAGGATAATGTTGATGATGATGATGATGATGATGATGGGATGAAAGCAGATGAATGTGTAGAGGAGATAGAAAGCAGAATGTCTGTATTGTATTTGTTTATCATTATTTAGGTGAGAAAGATTCTAGAAAACCGAATACAAGAGGAGAGTGTAAATGACCTCGAAATTTCTGTTTACGATACACTACGCAACGAGAAGGCCAAAATACGAAGGGAAATACTGGTGAGTCCTTGCAGTTTATTCATTGATATCGCGCACTTTGAACCGAAACAGGGACTAGATTAGAGTTTATAACGCCTACGTTGTCGTAAGTAAATCGGTTGCAAATTCATGGTGGTATTGTCACCGTATACAGTAAAATCTAGAATGAATTTAATGTGGTTAGAGAGGCCAACCAGGCATGAGACATATTAGGGTAATCTCCTTTATTTTCTGGGCGCGAAGAAAATTGCGAAATGTGACGTTTACTTACCACAGCGAAGAAATTATAAAATGTTGTTTAACTGCATTAAATTTATATCAGATTTTGTAATACACGCTGTTTGTACTTAAAAAATGTATAGTAATTGTTTAATCGCACCAGTGACAAGTGTGTGATATGCAAATTAATCTAGCCATTTCAGGCAACTTATATTCTGAAGAGTGGTCAAGCAGCCACGAAACTTGTCAGGATAATTTCCTTTAATTTTTGCGCACAAAGAGAATAATCAGTCATGTTTACGTCTGCTGGCGTTCGGTTCTCCAGGTGAACTACATTCGTAGATTTTCTGATACTCGTTGTAAGCATAGAATATCATAAATTGTGAGGGGAGGGGGAGTGCCAGCCAGAGATGTATCACATAGAGAGCGAAGTCTCTCCGTCTGTTACAACGACTCAGTGCGTTGTAAGGATTTTTGCTTATCTTTAAGATTACTAATCTGATTCACTAATCAATATGAATAAACTTTCGTATTTAGCAGACACAGAGAAAATGGAGGTGGAGGAGGCGAGGAATAAGAGAGAGAGACAGAGAGAGAGAGAGGAGGGAGAGAGTGAGAGACAGATCTGTAGACGTCGATGTGATTGTGCTATCGAGAGTCAGTGTGTGTGTGTGTGTGTGTGTGTGTGTGTGTGTGTGTGTCTATGAGAAAAAGCATAAACATATGTAAGCGAGAAAGTTAAAAAAGAGAGACAAATAGAGACAGAGAGAGAGAGAGAGGATGAGTGAGTGAGAGAGAGGGAGAGAGACAGGAAAAGAGATAAGTACATAAAGAGAGAGAGAGAGAGACAGTCACTGGGAAGCTGTGTGATGAACGAGAAAGGAGATGTGGAAAAGAGGATATGTGAGAGAGAGAGAGCGAGAGAGAGAGAGAGAGAGAGAGAGGGAAAGAGAAAGAGAGAGAGAGAGAATGAGAGAGATAAGAGCTAATCCCGTGTCCTACTAGTCATGAATGTTTCCTTTGCAATATCTGTATCATTAATCTCGGATTGGACAATCTACTCTACGTAGAAGACTTACCTCCCCTTTACACTACCTTTTCTTCCTCAGAAAGAAAAAGAAGAAATGGAAGCAAAAAAGAAGAAAGCAACGCTTGAAGTGGATTACTTGGCACCGTTTTTGGCCCGGATTGGAGACCCTGAAAGGTTAACTCGGGAAGAGGCGATCGGTGTGAAAGAAGCCTGCCTGGCCGACCTCAAGAAGAGAATTGAAGATAAAGCAAACTTAATCCAAATGCGTTTTGAGAAGGTTCTTCGGATCTCGTTTTTCTCGTTGTCTCTCTCTCTCTCTCTCTCTCTCTCTCTCTCTCTCTCTCTCTCTCTCTCTCTCTCTCTCTCTCTCTCTCTCTCTCTCTCTCTCTCTATCTATCTATCTATCTATCTATCTATCTATCTGTTGCAGGAAACCAAAGAATTGGTGAAAAAACAGGAATGGTACCAAAAGAATCAGATGACGATGCAGAAAAACGAAGAAGACGAATATTTGAAATATTGCGAAGAAGCCATCTTTAGAATCCATGTCCTCGAGGTTCGACTCAATAGGTTAGTTTCGCCTGGAGTGTTTTCCTTTCTGTTGTGCTTTTCTTATTGTGAGTTTAACCTCTTGCGTATTGGTGGACTTTGGTTAAACTTGTAACGGAAAACATGTGGACCACAGATGACTGAGTCAACAATATCTCAGACAACTCATCTAGCAGTCAGTGGTTCGTATTCTGCTCTATAGCAATATGACTAACCCATATTTGCCCTCTCTAACTGTAACCAGGAACAGCTCACAGCTGGAAGAAGCGGTAACATTACAAAAGTGACGACTGTTTTGTAAGTTCGTGTTGCCTCGTCTAGTTTTGTCTTCATATAAAAGATGGCCGACAGCAAATATTCTGCTCAATATCACAGATTTGCTTGTCAGTTGCTTGGTCTTAATCAGTTGATTATGTCCCTTAGTTCCTGCAAGCTTGGGTTTTCACACAAACGCTAGCGGGGAGCATCTACGATATTCTTCGATGTTACAAATAGCCATCAAGTCTCCCCGAATGGGTAGTCATGATGGGTATATTGGGCTTCGTATATTTATACCCCAATGTCAGTTTAATGGTATGCACTGCTCTCTCTCTCTCTCTCTCTCTTTCTCTCAATAATAATAACAAGAGCACTCAGAGAGCGAAATCCTCCGCCAAGGATTAGCCAGAGAGGATTTAAAAAATGAGAATATCTGAAATAAACTCGACTGCTCTCACAAACGAGAATACTAAAAATGAACCCGACCGCTCTCAAAAATTTAAAATAAAAAACAGGAAAAATAATCCAGAATCCTTGTCCAGTACCGGATCGATCCCAAAATCTAATCGGTTCGTGCCACTCACAAGGCCAAACATCCCCGAAAGTTTCATCCGAATCCATCCAGCGGTTCTTGAGATATCTTGTCCACGGACAAACAAACAAACAAGCAAACGAACAAACACGATTGAAAACAATATCTACGCCTTCGCTAGGGCGGAGGTAATAGTAATAATAATAATAATAATAATAATAATAATAATAATAATAATAATAATAATAATAATAATAATACTGCTTTCTCTATACAGGTACAAAGAACTGGCTCCCATGAAGTACATGACTTTAGACAAGAAATTAAAAGGTGATCCACGACTGAGTCACATCTTCCGAAAGTCTAATAGTTAGCCGCACATGATGTTGAGAGAAAGACTGTCCAAGAGAAATTGTGATGCTAAAACGACTCCGTAGATTATTTCTCTTCAAATATTTCCATTTTTTTTTCATTCTTTTTTTGTTTCGTTTCGAGGAATCGCCATGTTTTGTAATTGAATGAAATGTTTCCAAACTTTGCCCAGTTCGCTAAATATTTCATTATTTCACCACAGTTAACACAACAATCATTTTTATTAGAAACATGGATAAATAAACATGGTTATTTACTATTATTATTATTATTATTATTATTATTATTGTTGTTGTTGTTGTTGTTGTTGTTGAAATGGGCAAAAACGTGGAAGCTACATCAGCAATTAGATAAAAAAAAATGAAAGCGATGTCGTTACATAACTTTATTCAAGGTTTCGACCGTTACGAACGGCCAGAAGAACTATTTCATCACCATACACATTGGTTTGTACAGATAAAATTTATGTAAATCCATACAATAATCAATCAATTAATTCGTGAATTAATTAAATTAATAGTTTGCCCTCTACCATTCTCGTCAGACTTTAGGTCATTTGGTGTTATTAGTTTCCAACAAACATACAATGTAGTAGTAGTAGACGTAATACCGGAGTTTTAAACATCAGATATTTCCCTATCAAGATAATTCAGTAGAGGCAGATTGTCGGAAAGTGACATATCAAATTGCCTTCTTTGATTTGGTCCAAACTGACCAATGTCACAGTCCCTGACAGTTCAAGATGCATCAAGTGTAAAAGTATGCTACTACAATGAATATAGAGAGAAAAAGTGAATTTACTCCTACGTATTCACTACCATAATCAAAAGTGACAATAATAGAAGAGCAACAAACAGAAAAGTTAATTCAGAGAAAAATTTGAAGGCAGCTAAATGCAGAAAGAATCGGTAAGTGGGTCGTAATGATAGGTGTATATAATAAATTACTGTGCCCCTCTATAATCACTTCTAGTTAATATGTTTACTACGACTAAATTGAAATTAAGTACAATACTTCAAGATTAAAGATTCTTTAAGAAATGAATATTTGGTATGTTACATTAGAAATAATTCACGTAGGGCGGGAGAATCCATAATAAAAGACACAAGCATTAATCTTAGTTGACCTAAGTAAATTACTTGTGAAGGATTTGTATGTGGAAAGTTTTATTAAGTAAGAGTGAACAACCTTTACTTAACTCGTTATACTCATTGATTTAATTTGATAAACGAATGAAAATTTCCAATACCTCCACTGATCACAAATTACAGCTACCACCGTCCCCTCACAGAAAGAGCACTACCTACAATAGACCACGAAATAGAAGAGTGTCTTTTAAGTCCCGGATGAACTTAGTGAAATGCTGTTTTCTCTTATATTTAAAAGAATGAACATACTAAGGTATTCTGGTCTTGAATTTAGAAGCAGTAACCTCTGTGTGGTAATGGACATTATCAGGTGTTTTAAGTGAGCACTGATAAATCAAATTATTCCAGACATAGGTTACATGAAGGGCATTTAGCACGGTTCCTACAGTTAGACATTCTATTAGGCTTGTTGGCATAATAGCCCTTGTTTATTCTTTTAGTGATAATATTAAGAGGACATATTGTATTATAGTGATTACAGTTTTTTCTACCAAACAAATGTATTATTTGTAACAAAGTGAGATTGTTTTATACAACCTGAATAAACGTACATACATTATTCCTAATAGTATTCAGTTTCTTAGTGTTAACAGTAGCTATAATATCTGCTACATTAGGTGTAGTGTAAACTTCCAGAACTGATCTCATGAAAGATTAATTTAATTCATATTATTTCAGTTTATTTTCCATTCTTTGGCAACCTAATTAAATCGTCATTTAAGCGATTGCAATTAGTAGTATATTTTCATAAAACTGTGAATATCCATGATAAAGATTTCAAAAAAGATTTTCCTTCGTTTTGCTTTTGAATACATGAATACACACATACATTTATATAAGCAGGCATTTATATAAATTTACGGATGCGTGTGTATGTATGTGTGTGTATGTGCGTGCCTGCACATGTGCGTGTCTGTATATGTATAGATTAATATATACATGGCGTGTGTTCGCGTCTATGTAACTGTAGATTGTTATATTTCACTTGCTGGAAACTTAGTTACAAAGAGCTCGCGTCATGTGTACACAGACAGTGTGATACCCTACCAACCTCTCCATATATATGTGGAGTTTTAAAGAGCAAGAATATTAACTAATCCGAAAGCGAGCGGTCAATCATAAAACACACTACATAAAAATTTCCAGATGTGTTGTATGCTTATGGAAATACCGAAAAAAACATCGGATTTAGTGAATTCTTGAAAACACAGTCATCAATATTTATTGAAAACTTTCGAAGTGACAACTGGTTAAGATAGTATATTTCCTCCGCTATAGATCTGTCATACCAAAAAAAAAAAAAAAGATGGTGACAAAACTGGAAAACAAAAACAGTAAGTTCTTCATGGACACAAAAACTGCTATAAGAATAGTTTTTGTTTTAGTGTGTTTAGCACATATACTGAAGGTATGAAAATATGGCAAGATTTTGCGCATAAATAGATAAATATATAACATGGCCAGCATATAAAATAAATTGAATAACAGAAGGTATGAGGCATTTTCAACGGATGTTTGGAAGCCAATCAAATTCTTGTGTCTTGTTTCACGTATTTTCAAACTGCTTTTCTTCACCAATCGTTTGAATAAAGGCAACGTGAAACTTAGAGTAACAACTAAAACGATTTCAGCTGCAAATAAACTATAAAAACTGTATACATACATCATACATACACACACGCACACACATACATACACACACATACACTTATATATATATATATATATACACACGCACTCAAACGTAACATACGTTTCCATTTAAAATGCGTGTATGTATATATGTGTGTGCCTGTGTACGTAGGTGTATGGGTGTATATATATATATATAT
>NC_068991.1:869797-870687 GCF_001194135.2 Octopus bimaculoides | reverse complement strand
GTGTGTGTGTGTGTGTGTGTGTGTGTGTGTGTGTGTGTGTGCGTGTGTGTGTGTGTGTGCGCGCGCGTATGTACACTGATTGCGTGTGTATAAATAAAAACCAGGTCCACTCTCTTCGTTGCTATACTAGAGGGTGTCGAGAGTATAGAATGTATAACTTGTATCCAATCTGCAATTAGAGCTGACGTCATCGTATGACGTTAGCGAAAGCATAATATGTCGGTTATTAGAGCCAACGGAAGCGCTTAATCACGTGACACCGGAAGTAGTGACAAAGCGCCATAGTAACGCACAATAGGCGCATGTAAATGATTGCACTGTATTTGAGCATGTTGAGTAGAACTTCATCGGGCGGCAGAAGTGGTGGGTTTCGTAAAATTAGGCATCATTTTGTTAGTTTTCCCTTGTTAAAAGAGAAGAAAATAGAATGAAAATGAAGTATACATACATACATACATACATACATACATACATACATACATAGATACATACATAGATACATACATACGCACGAACGTACGAACGTACATACATGGAGCGCGCACATAGAGCTAGATTGATAGAAATACGCACACACACATACATACATGCACACACAAGCACACGCACGCACACACATACACACACACACAGCTGGAGAGACAGTGTGTGTCAGCTAATCATACGTATGCAGATGGTGTCTTTACACATATATGAAACCTAAAACGTACACAAGTGAATAGAATGATTTAAAGTACATAACTTGTCCATCGACCGCTTTCTATGTTTACCATAAATTCTGATTGACAATACATTACTGCTGTACGAACACACACACACACACACACACACACACACACACACACACACACACACACACACACACACACACACACACACACACACACACA
>NC_068991.1:868388-869418 GCF_001194135.2 Octopus bimaculoides | reverse complement strand
TATATATATATATATATATATATATATATATATATATATATATATATATATATATGTATGTATGTATGTATGTATGTATGTATGTATATATGTATATATGTATGTATATTTATGCATATAAATATAGAATGTGATGAAGAACGCTAAAGCAAGCATGGTATAGTCACCTAGTAGTTCAGAAAAATCTAAAATTAAAATGGTAACGACTTCATCAAGAATAAACAGTTCTGATGTAGAAAGCCAGCTATAAGAACGATTTCTGTTGAGTGGATGTGGAAGTGAAAAAAAGGCAAATAAAGATAAGAAAGAAATGATGTAATAGTTTTGTCTTTACAGCTGTTTCGGATGAACTCCATCTGAACATCACCCGCCCTCTCTCTACAATTCAAATGATCTGTGCGATTGGCTCATTGTTTGTGTCACCTTTACATTTCTCTTCTTTTCTTATCTCTGCAACTGATCACTATTCACTACCTAACACCCGCTTCTCTCTCTACCTCGACTGCGTTTTAACGCCAGGTATCTCGAACAAATGCTTTTCTTCCCCATTTCCTCTTTATGCTCTATTTTATCTCTTTTTTCTTGATGTCGTCAACTTAAGTCTTCTACCTCCACTTTAAACGCTCCATCCTTCATTTGCATCCCAAATTTTCCCCAATGTCTCTCTTTTTACCCCCAAATCTAACTTTCTTATCTAGCCTCACATCGACATATATATTAATAAACACCTCATCAGAAGATTCTTGTGAATAGTCAGAATCTTCTGGTGACAATAACATTATTTTGCAACATGGATCTCTAAAAATTCGTGTTATTCCATACAACTACGACTTATTACGTAATATTCATAGTTATGGCGCCAGTTATTATTCATCCGAAACAGCTGTCAAGATAAGACTATTCTATCATTCTTTTGTTTATTTGTATTCGCAACCTTTCCTATAAATAAACTCCTTACGCCTCTTTTACTCATATGTGTGTGTGTGTGTGTGTGTGTGTGTGTGTGTGTGTGTATGCATGTATGTATGTA
>NC_068991.1:867261-868378 GCF_001194135.2 Octopus bimaculoides | reverse complement strand
TGTGTGTGTGTGTGTGTGTATGCATGTATGTATGTATGTATGTATGTATGTATATATGCATGTATGTATGTGTATATGTATACACACACACACAGACATGACAGAAGTAAATAGACATCCCATAAACATGCTTTCTTTAACTTCAGAAGGTTTGTTTTTCATTAATTGACATATTGATGTTTCAGGTTCTAATCGTGACTGTTTAATCATGCCACGTACAAAAGAAGCCTTGGAACTCCGAATTTCTAAGAGGCCATATTGTGGGTCAATCTGAAGTTGGACTTAATCAACCTAAAATCGTAGAATACATTCTCCCCCATTTTCTATAGTTAATAGAGTGATTATGCAATTCATTAAAGAGGCGAAGGGGTCCACATCATCTCGCTCAGGTCCGACAGGACTCTTCGCTAAGAGAAGTGTGGAGGATAATCCTCGTTGTAAGGCCTCTGACATAGCAAAACATATTGATGTCAGTCCCAGAAAAGCTGTCAGGCATCTTCACAAAGTTGGCTGCTATGGCAGAGCAGCAAGAAGGAAGCCACTTCCTCAGCCATCAAATATAAAGCGGGGAAAAGATTGAACCAGTGAGATGGTGGAGAGACCACTAGCATTTTGGAACACTGTCATATTCTCTGATGAGTCCGGATTTGCTCTATTTTCTGACAGTGGTCGAGTGAGGGGTCTGGCGATTCTGTGATCAAGAAATTGATATGAAAAGATTGTAGCCGACAATGAAACACGGCAGCCATTCTGCGATGGTTTGGGGAGCAATTTGGAGCAAAGGTTGATCAGAGCTGGTGGAGTGGGAGGGAAACATAAACTCAGATGAAATCTTAATGATTAAAAGAGTGTCTATTTACTTCTGTTATGTCTATGTATATCAGTATGTATGTATGCATATGTGTATGTGTGAATAAGAATAGCATAAAATATTAATTCATAGATTCACACACACGCACACACACACACACACATACATACATTTCTACACACATACACACGCTTGCACACTAACATATATATGTGTGTGTGTGTGTGTGTGTGCGTGTGCGTGCATATATATATATGCATGTATATATATATGTATATATATATATATATATATATATATATATAT
>NC_068991.1:866341-866707 GCF_001194135.2 Octopus bimaculoides | reverse complement strand
ATATATATACATATATATATTTATAGATACACACACACACACACACACACACACATATACAGTGCAAAATTCTTGTTTTTAAAAGTACCAGTTTACACATAAAAAGATATCAATATATTAACATATAAATATATATAAATGTTACGCTAACAGAAATACAATTACATACATATTTCTCTATAAACATACACTCGCGCAAACATAAAGAAATGATTAAATACGGATATACCTCTCACTCTCCCCCTCTCTCCCCCATTCTTCTCTCATTTTTGTGTCTGTATACATATATGCATGTATATATATGTGTCTGTGTGTATATGTGTGTACATACATACATACATACATACATATATATATATATATATA
>NC_068991.1:864515-865989 GCF_001194135.2 Octopus bimaculoides | reverse complement strand
ATACAAGAATAACTACGTTGAACTGTTGAGAAATCTGCAGTCACTCCATCCAGATTACAAGTTCAGGTTTATACCTGTAATTATTGGAGCGTTAGGATATGTAACACATTGTCTAAATACCAATCTTGAGAAATTAGGCCTCTCGAAGATTACAGATCCAGTCTATCACTGGAACAGTAACAATCTGTAAGACTTTCCAGAAGTTTATCATTTAAATATGTATAAGCATGTCTAGATATGCAACTATATACGTGAAAATACGTACATAAAGCAAAACATACAAGTCTGCACATACGCATACATACATACAAACATACATACATACATACATACATACATACATACATACATACATACATACAAAAATACCTTGTTGTTGAAATTTCAATGAAGGAGCCTTGAATCTAGATTAGAAACCGGCTCTTTCTATTGGCAAGAAATCTTGAAATAAAACTGAACAATGACATACATACATACATACATACATACATACATACATACATACATACATATGGAAGGTAGAGTAGGTTTCCGTGGACTTGTAACAGATACGTCACATCTTCCCTAGAAGGCTACGCCTTTGCAATCCAAGAGCAGGAGAAAACTTCTAATTATCTGAAAAAGATGAAAGATGAGGTTTTCTATAAACTTCCATGTTGTGATAGAAAATGTTGATTGTACCGCCCAATATCACAGCTGGTCTCATTTTTACTTATGTTCATTAAACGAGTAATTCCCTTCAGGTTCGAAATTCTGTTTTGTTAATGGATAAATATAATTTACCATATTGAAATTTACGGGAATTTCCATTGGAACATTTCAAAAAGGAATTGATAAGAAATACACTTTAAAAAGGTAATATCGGTTCCCGGCAAACGAGACAATTGATTTAATAGTTATTGTAGACGATTTGATATTCTCGATGTGCAACTTCGGTTACAGACGAGACAAGTAAATATTTAAAGATGCCAGGTTTAACTACAGGGGTGGCTTTTTAAAACTAAACTGACCTAGAGATGGTTGTTTTTAGTTAAACTGTAAGTAAACAATTGTCTATCGTACAATACGGAACAAACTCACACAGAAACACATGTTTGACTCCCCAATACGGAACACAAAATATCTCAAGTATTGTTGATAAAATATTCTATTAAACAATAATTAAGTCAGATTAATTAGCTTTAGTAATCACAGATATCTCATTGGCTCTTAGATTATTCTTTATAATCTTTGTCTACAAATTTTGTGAGGTGTTCTGTTTTATGTCTACAAAATATACCGTAAAATGCTAATTAACTCAGTTTAATTAATCTTAGTGATTAAAAATGTAAAAACCAAGATTTATTTGTTAATTGGAGACGAATGTGGTCCCTAATGTTTTGTAGCCTAGGTTGTTGTATATTTACAGATGCGGCATTTTAATCCCTTTCTTCCTCCTTGGACAGCGCAATGTTTCTCTTCCACATCACCCCCC
>NC_068991.1:862545-864292 GCF_001194135.2 Octopus bimaculoides | reverse complement strand
CCCCGCAACATCTGAAATATTATTTATTTATTTATATTTCAGACACGAAACTAGAATTTCATAAACACTTTCACTAAAATCGGTTTATGCCATGGCCCTAACATTGAAGTTTGATGGAATTTCAATTTCTGTTTTTGTCCTTTCACAACGTCTCCCTATGAACATAACTGCTCTACTACCTCACACGAATTGACTTAACGTTCTGTGTATTACATTTCACATTGCTCAGTGCTGTGTGGGGGCCGGCATGCCAAGGAATAGACCCAACGTATCCTCTGTGTGTCGTAAAAAGGCGACAAAATGAGGTTGAGGTAGGATCTGTACTCCGACCTCGTAAGACTCACCAGCAACGACTACTTAAAAGGGATCCCTGGGTTGGAGAGTTGTCACCTGAATGGTTGCAAAGGCGTCGTCTGTCAGGAGTAGGGAATTGCTAACGAATGGTGGATGCAGTGATGCACTGTTACAGCGCATGCCCACATACTCCTCCTCATCATCATCATCTTTTATTATATTTGTTATTACAGAAGAAATAAGTTATACTAATGTAATATTTCTCAGCAATGCATGTTACCCTTGTTTCACTGACCGGAGTGACGTATTAAACCTTTCAATCCTGTCAAATAACATTTTTGACTCTACAAACAACCCGTAATAAGTTTTCTCGCTCTTTTAGAAGTAGTGGTATTAAGTACAACCTACCCACTCGTCACAAACACATACATACATACATACATACATACATACATACAGACTGTAGGATTTTAGCTTTGGCGGTGACTCGTGTTTTTCAAGTTGTTCATTTCCCTGCCAACTCCGTATTCACTCCATTACACTGGACCTTCATCTAGCACATGCCTAGGCAACTCAAACTACGTTGCGAGCCACTTTAATCACAGAAAGTTTTTTGAGGGCCGCTTGTGTACTGACAGAATTGAAAGCATTTTGCTTTCTCGTGTTATTATTACAATAATGAATGAATGATCGTTGAGTCAACATGAAATATTATCGTTGCTAAAATACTAGTATCTTTTTTTTTTACTTTACATTGCAATCTTTAATTTTTGATAAAATTTTTAAAATGTTTAAGTAAACCCATTTCAAGAACGTATCAAGCAGGCCGCAAGAGAAAAGTCTGCGAGCCTCAAGTTGGCCCGCCCTGATCTAGCATATCACAAACTTATCTTGTGTTACTTTGGTAATAAAGAATTCACTATCTATCTATCTATCTATCTATCTATCTATCTATCTATCTATCTATCTATCTATCTGTCTGTCTGTCTGTCTGCCTGTCTGTTTGTCTTTCTGTCAATCTGTCAATCTGTCTGTCTCCAACAATCCATCCATCCATCCATTTCTCTCTCTCTCTCTCTCTCTCTCTCTCTCTCTCTCTCTCTCTCTCTCTCTCTCTCTCTCTCTCTCTCTCTCTCTATCTATCTATCTATCTATCTAAAATACACCACTCTACGCCTCCTTCGGCACAGAATATGCAAACATACAACGAGCTCTGCTCGTCTCTTGTCAAGAGTGTGACTGAGTGTGGCTCAATACACGTGTTGCTATATACATGTGCTGGAGTATACAGGTGTTGTATACATGTGATGTATACACGTGTGTTCCACTATATAAGTGTTAATACATACGTATATCGTATAGATGTGCTGATGTGTACATGAATTAATCTATACATTCTTTGGTCTATGTCTGTGCATGCATATATGCATACATATATATATATATATATATA
>NC_068991.1:860668-862043 GCF_001194135.2 Octopus bimaculoides | reverse complement strand
TATATATATATATATATACACATATATATACATATATATACACATATATATGCATTCGTATGTACATATATATGCATAAACACATACGTGCATACACAGATGTACACACATATACTTACGGTTATGTGTGTGTGTGGATGCATGTATGTATCTGTGTGTCTGTGTGCGCGCGCGCTTGTGCAGCTCTCTATGTTTATACGTATGTAGGTGAGTGTATAACTTTCTATTTTTATACATATACACGTACGCACATAAACGTGCACGCACTCTCTCTCACACACACACACACACACACACACACACACATATATATATATATATATACACACATAATCTATGTATGGGTATGTCTGCGTATGTATGCACATACGTAAGTATGCATATTAATGCATTCCTATATATATATATATAGGAATGCATCTATATGCACAGGTCCGTATGTGCATACATACGCAGACATACCCATACATAGATTATGTGTGTATATGCATACTACACATGCATGTACCTAAATATAAACACTGGCACACACACACACACACACACACACTGGAAGACACATGACACCGGAAGTCGTCGTTGAAACAGGCGTGTGGACGGTGACACACGTGTACTGGTTCGCCACGTTCACTACGACTACTACTACTACTACTACTGTCACAGCGGTGTCCCCCGCCGCCACCACCACCACCACCTGCACTAGCGCCACCTGTGGTGCACTTGCAGCCTCAACAATAGACTTGGTACTGTTGCAACTGCATCCTTTACGTTGCATTGCTCTCCTACTAATTCTGCTGCACTGTTGACGTTGCTCTGCTGCTGCTGCTGCTGCTACTGCCGTTGCATTCCAAGAGGAAGGGTTAGATTTAGAGAGTAACGTGTTTAGATAGGGATGTTGTGGAGTGCATGCCTCTATAACGGTTCGTTACATTCGTATTGTACCGTCGTTTTTTATTATAATGTTAATGATGATGAGGATGATGATAACAAAAACAACAACAATAATAATAATAATAATAATAATAATAATTATTATTATTATTATTATTATTATTATTATTATTATTATTATTACTGATGATTTTGTTGTTGCTGTATCATCATCATCATCATCATCATCATCATCATCATCATCATCATCATCATCATCATCATCATCACCATCATCATCACCACCATCACCACCTTAATCGTTATTATTATCATTATTTTTGCAGCGGCTGCTGGCGTTCTGCTTTTAATTCGGCCAATATTGAATTTGCCCTTCGTTCAGTCCGGGTCGGTCAAATAAAGGGCCATTGAAGCATCGGGGACGATATGATCGACCTTTCTCTTCCCGTCAAAGACTGTTGAGCCTCAGCCAAAATTTGAAGCC
>NC_068991.1:859441-860320 GCF_001194135.2 Octopus bimaculoides | reverse complement strand
GCCTCTGATCCTTTCGGGGGTCAATGAAATAAAGCGCCATTTGAACGCTGGGGCTGACTGTCATCGAATATAGCCTCCAGCCCCGACAGAAATCATAAAAATTAGTAACGTCGGTCTAACCACGATGCCATCAACGCATTGACGTTCTTGAGAGGCATCAACACCCTCACCTCCCGTCTCTCTGCACGCCCCCCCCCCCATATTTCAAGACCGTTTCAAAGAAAGAACTAATAACGGCAATTCTTGGACTAATGTTGCTGCTCGACTACAGATGTCGCTGCTGCCAGCAGGGATTGAAGCTGGGTTCAATGCCACGGTCATCGCTACGACGGCTGTAATGATTGGACGACAGCTAAAGTGGGCGGGGACTCGCTCAGTAATTAATTATTCAGCCAGGTAAGTTATCAGGTCTCTGGCATCAGTCAGCACATCGTTGTCTGTTATGCAGACGAGTAACATCACCACCATCACCATGACAACAACCAGCATCAACAACATCACCGCCACCGCCACCGCTGCCCCCGGCCATCACCTCCACCACCACCATTACAACGAGCACTATAGAAAACCAGCACGACCAGCACCATCGCTACCATTACGATCAATGGTAAGAACATCATCATCATCGTCATCATCATCGTCGTCATCATCAGTAAACACAATCCACAACCCCACCACTGCCGCCACCACGTCTATCACTGTCGCCATAACCACCAATATCACAGTATCACAAGCACCATCGGCATCACCAACGATAGTTCCACTAAAGCCACCACCACCATCACTTACGCACACACACACACATATGGAAATATAAATATAGTGCTTGTGTATGTGTATGTATGTAGGCATGCATATATATATATATATATATATATA
>NC_068991.1:853802-859213 GCF_001194135.2 Octopus bimaculoides | reverse complement strand
ATATATATATATATATATATATATACCGCTTGTAAATGTTTACGTATGCGTGTAAATTAATGTTTGACACACTAAGCCGTGGGTTTTCGAGAGTTTGCACATACCGTGGAATAAATCTGTTGTAGTAATGAATACTCTGGCAGACATCGTGTGTTTCGTAATTGTAACTCCCAGATAAACTTAAACAAATGTCTTTATAATGTCAATGTGGAGAGAAAAACAATTATTTCGTTAACAGACGTGGATTTCATTTGAGAAACCGATAAGAGATGGCAACCTCATCTTATACCTGTAATCTTTTCATGTAGATGTCGTATGTATAGTCACTACAATTAGGGACTTCACTAAACCGGAAGAACCTGATTTGCATAAACGGTAGGAACGGTCACAGCAGTTTCATTAAGATGTGTGGCAATGGCGGGAAGCAGCGCAGTGGTGGGGGCGGCGATAAAAAACAACGAAACCCACAGCAGCAGCAGCAGCAGCAGCAGCAGCAGCAGCAGCAGCAGCATGAAGGGGCAATGAAATAGTTACAACAACAACTGCAATATCAATGACAACAACAACAGCAACAGCAACAGTGACTACAACACAATTACAATTGAAATAGCAGAGTAATATTATCATTACTTTCAAAACATGTACGTACACGCGTGCGCATACGCACACACGCACACTCGCGCGCACGCACACACACACACACACACACACACACGCACACGCACACACACACACACATACACATGCTCAATTTAGAGCGGATTTCACTTCATTGCATAACTTCGATCACAGAAATTCTTTTGCAACTAGTGGACCCTTGTCACCAATAGTGACGGCTTAAGTGTCTCCCTTACTTTAATATAATGAAAGCAATAACAAAATAAAAGTAAAATATTCAAAAAAAATTACTATTCTATTCAAATAGAGATATATTCACTTGTCGCATGAGTTTGCATTGAGCAATCACGAGGAAGACCTCTTTTCTGGTCAATATTTGCTTTGATATTTTACATGAATTGAAAGCGGCGAGCGTTAGCACACCGAGTAAAAGACTTAACAGCATTTCGTCTGTTTTTACGTTCGAGTTCAAATTCCGCCGAGGTCGACTTTGCCTTTCAGTTTGATAAAATAAGTACCAGGTGGACACTGGGGTCGAATTTCAGGCCTTGTGCCTATAGTAGAAAAAATTTTACTCAAGGGAAAATTCCACGGATTACAGAAAAGTTATCTATGATAATATTCTACGCTTTCCTGTGTTGCTGTCTGTTTTGTCTGTGTTCTACGCTTACGCCAAGAGAGATAATAACTCGAATGGAGAACTATATATAGAAAGAGGGAGAAGGGGAGACTAAGAGAGAAAAAGGAAGAAGGGGAAAGAAAAGACTGAGGGAGAGAGAGAGAGAGAGAGTCTCTATTATTCTGCATCTGTGTGTTCAAATCGCTGGCGCGGTCGAAATGCTTAACATAGTGAAACAATGTCATGAAGATTTATGTTATGTCCTCCAATCTCTGACACAATCATCGAGGAACGCGGCTGAGATAGAGCCACACTGCAACCATTCAACTCTTTACTACCACTGGTTTTACACTACCACACTAGCGCCACACTACCGTCACACTGCCACAGCACTAACACACTACGTTACTCTACTAATACATTAGCTACATCACCACGCTCAAACAGCACGATCGTACTACATTACCGCTACTGGAATACGTGCGGTGTATTCCAATTTCATAGCAGCAGCAGCAGCAGAAGCAGCAGCAGCAGCAGTAGTAGTAGTAGTAGTAGTAGTAGTAGTAGTAGTAGCTTAACTGACACACGTCATGTATCAACAATCATGTCCTATCATTGTCTGACGTATGTAATTGATCTCACCTTTTCTCTCAGTCATAATTGGTGGCAGCACAGAAGACAGCGAGAGACGGCGGCGGTCACCGCTGCCACGCACTTTGATTTGCAGTTTTCCTACGCAGTCAATTGTAACATCTAAAACAACTAATAAAATTATCCATATTCTCTAGCGGTCCTATATAGAATGCACTCAGGATATGAGGCTTCGCTTTCAACATCCAGAAAATAATGTCCATGAGACACACAAAAAGATGAAGACAGCATTGTACGAGATCATTCCTATTTCTGATGCGCGTCGTGTTATTGAGCACGACACTTTTTTTTTACGTTCTTCTAGTCCACTCAGATGGCGAAAATGAGTTGTACCTGCAATTCAAAAGGGGCCAGCTTTGTCACAATCTGTGTCACGCTGAACCTGAGAACTATGTTAAAGGTACGAGTGTCTGCGGAATGCTCACCAGTTCCATCCGGATTTTCTGTACAAAAGATCTTGTAACGTTTAGAAAGCTGGTAATTTCTAAATCGCTGTGTTCCGCATATATGGCAGCTTCGCTTTTCATTTCTTGTCTTTGCATTTTATCTGCCATGGGGAATTTGAGAAGAAATAAAATCCTTTTAATTACTTTGAAGAGAGTAATATATTGAAAATTAAATATCCTGAAAAAACTCTCGCAGCCATACCCTGTATGTATATATGTGTGTGTATATATATATATATATATATATATATATATATATATATATGCTATGTATGTATGCGCGCGCTTGTGTGTATTTATACACACACACATACGTCACCAACGACCAATTACAATTATAAACCGTTCATCTTGCTTGTTTTCTCGATTCAACCAACCAGTGAAAAACGTCATTATTTTCCCCACCAGATGGCGGTAGTTGTGTTGGTTGAAGATATGGTTGTTTGTAGACAGGAAGTGTTTTCTCTGGCACTGTTTCGAATCATCTGTTATTACGTGACTGGAATATTCCTGAAAGACTTCCAGTTGAATTACTGCCAATGCTATTGATATGGCAGTATTGTTTCTACCATTCCTCACAATTGACTGCCAAACCAATAATTGCTCATTGACTGATGACTAATGACTCAAAATAACATAATCAAGCCACCGCCATCTGTCACACCCATACACAACCATTGCACATACATTACACACACTCACACACACCTGTATGTATTGTATATATGTGTGTGTGTGTGTAAGTGTTTGTGTGTGTATGTATATGCAAATATGTATCTATGCATGCAATTTTATGCAACCATAGCGATATATACGCATATAAATACATACACGCGCACACACGTATACATATCCATCTATACACCGAACTTAGTGTAAATACGTTGTTGAAAGGCAAAGTTACAATGGTATTTGCCCGGAGATACTATCTCGCTATAGAGTATAACTGCTCATAGCCTCAGAATCTTCAGGCGTCTTCAGGAACAAGGTTAGTAGAGTTAGCAGTTGGAATAACCGTCTTAAATTCAACTGAAATCCTTTCGGTGGGAGGTGACGTTTTGCTGCGCATGCGTAGTGAAAATTTACGCGCCGGTAGGTCGCTTCAGTTCTCGGCTGATACGACTAGAGTACAGACGTTTAGAGCGCACTCGTTGGATTTTTGGTTTCAATCAAGATGACCGATCACATCGAACCCATGTCTCATCACCAATGAGGACGGTCTTCATGAAACCTGGGTCGTGGTTTGCACAGTACAGCATGTTCTGAGCGATTTCCATGTGGTATCGTTTCTGCCTCTCCACCAGCACCTTGGGCACGAATTTCGCCGACACTCACAGCATACACAAATCCTTCGTTAAAATGGAATCAACTCATCCAGTGATTATCATAACTTCGTGAGCAGTTTCTTGGATTGTTACACGACGGTCTTCTATGACTACTCGCAGAACCTTCTGAGAAGGTTCCTCGTTTTGGCGTATGGATGACCTATCTCAGCGTGCCTCTCCATTGAGTTTTGGCCATGGTATCATCACCAAAAGCTTGCTGAATCTTTTAGACGGTTTGAGCTTGAGTACCACCAAGCTTTTTGTGAAAATTTGATGCAATATCTCTCTCTGTTCGATGCGTCCAGTGAAAACGAAAATCCGACCAGCGCGCACTGCAGGTCTGTACTATAGGCGTAACAGCCGCGAACTGACGCAACCTAACAGCGCGAAAATTTTATCGCTTGCGCAGGAAGAGTGGATTCATCTCCCACCTAAAGGATTTTTCCCACGCAGCATTAGTTTGGCGGGAAAAAAATAAAGCTGTATGTGTATATGTGTGTATATATATATATATATATATATATATATATATATATATATATATATATATATATATATATATATGTATGTGTACATGTGTATATATATATATATATATATATATATATATGTGTGTGTGTGTGTGTGTGTATATATATATGTATACACACATACATATACATATATATATCTATGTACATATATATGTTTATTTATATGCGTGTGTCTGCATGTATTATTATTATTATTATTATTATTGTTGTCTTTTTAGCCAGAGGACAATCCTGATTCAGAAAATCTAAACTAAATCGTGTTTAGTGTTTGAACGCAGATTTGCTTAAACACCATTTTATATTTGTACAAATCAAGGTTTCAACCATAACCATCTCGTGTTTGCTTGTTTGTTTGTTTTGTTTTTTCGTTGTTTCGAGCAAATGTATCTGGGAGTACATTATCCAATATGCAAATAATTGTGGTGTTCTTGCACAGCCTGCTGATTTAGCCGGAACCAGTTCGACGTTGTTGACGTATTCATTTGTGATTTCTTCCCATGTTTCGTGTTCTTAACAAATCCGTGTTTTGTTTGTCACAAGTTATTTAATTACAAGGTGTTGTGTGCAACACACTCTGCAAATCTCTACAATTCCAAATTGCAATTCAAACAATGTCAATTCTTACTTCTCTCTCTCACACACTTTCTCTCTCTCTCTCTCTCTCTCTCTCTCTCTCTCTCTCTCTCTCTCTCTCTCTCTCTCTCTCTCTCTCTCTCTCTCTCTCTCTCTCTCTCTCTCTCTCTCTCTCTCTCTCTTTCTATCTCTTTCTTTCTGTCTCTTTCTCACTCATTTCTTCGTCCATATTGCTACAGATTACCTCTTAAATGTACATCTCTCACTCCAGAAGCGAATGTAAATGTCTGACTAATCAAGTGGCCTTGCCTTAACTATTGCTGTCGCTGCTGCCACCTAGTGGCAGAAACACAAATGACAACAGTATTAACTCAAAACTAGACAACAAAAAATGCAGTTAGCTCCATAATTACATACTTACTCCCCATTTTGCACCTGCGCACTGAAAACATGAACAAAATACCCAGGAGGGCAGTCGCGACATGATTGCTCCATCTGCTAGTAATAGCAGCTAAATCGCCAACAGTCACCAACCTTCCCATCTTAAAAAAGCACACTTTAGATTTTGATGGACATTCCAGGTAGAATTCGACACGTACGTACCTGTATGTATGTATATATATATATATATATATATATATATATA
>NC_068991.1:852406-853483 GCF_001194135.2 Octopus bimaculoides | reverse complement strand
GTGTGTGTGTGTGTGTGTGTGTGTGTGTGTGTGTGTGTGTGTGTGCTTATTCATTGGCGATGCTTTTCTGTGTATATACATAATTGTAAATGTTTTCCCAAATAGATTGCATTTCATGTTTGGTCTCTGATGAAGTTTATAGGGTGATACTCATGCATTCAACTCTGAGTTCATTGCATCTTATAGCAGAAACAGCTGTAAGCTAATGGAGTGCATTACATAATTTCAGGTTTCTGTGTCATTTTAATTTCTCATATATATACACACACATACATACACGCACGCACAGACACATCCATATTTATATTCATAACGTACGTATATGTTTCTATATGTATGCATTGGGATGTAGAAAATACTCTGGTTTGGTGTCGCGGTCTCTTCCGCCATTCAAACATTAAATCAATCAATAAACAATCCATATCCCATCGACCACTTCGTTTCTGTTCCTCTCGTTGACCGTTGATTATATATCAGTGAGTAACCATGCGCTAAAATATTTATGACAATTGTATAAATATCTGTGGATGATAACAAACAGTTTGATACCGCGGACGCTCCAGATACATCGCCCTTCAACTATTCTTTCTTAAGATCTCCTAATATCGGATATCATGTTGATATTATTAGTTATCCCACGGCTCAGATATCCCCGGTGATGATATTATAATAATGTCGTCGAGATATTGTATTCCTTCACGCCACACACGCACGCACACGCACACGCACACACACACACATGCACACACAGACACTCGTTCATTCACATATTAACACATATACACGCATATATGCATGTGTTGATGTATATACAACGAAGCCGTAACAAAATATACTTTCATCTGTATGTTTGTGTGTATGCGCGCACATGTGTGGTCAGGCATAATACATACGCTTCTATTCTCAACCCTTGAATCAGCTCTATAGTTTGACAAATTATATATACATACATACATATTTATATATATATATATATATATATATATATACACGCAAATACATGCATATATATATACACACGCACATACATGCATATATATATATGTGAGTCTGTGTGTGTGTGTATATATATATATA
>NC_068991.1:848743-851563 GCF_001194135.2 Octopus bimaculoides | reverse complement strand
TGTGTGTGTGTGTGTGTGTGTGTGTGTGTGTGTGTGTGTGTGTGTGTGTGTGTGTGTGTGTGTGTGTGTGTCTGTCTGTCTGTACATATACACTCATAACAAAACTAGCTTCAGTCACTGTATTCGCTTCTTTATTGAGCTTCTTTATCAACTGTCGTCTGCTCGTTCCTTAATGGTACTTTCAACTCAAGTTAATCCTCAGTTATTCCGATTCAAATGGAATATTTTCATTGATTTGCTTCTTTCTACTGTTTCAAGTTCTTGGCATTTTCCAACATAACATGTTCTGGACTAATCCGTATGGAGGATTGTAATAATGGAAGACAACGGTTTACCTTCTTTAATGGTGGATTCTAGATCATCCTCCTGTTTTGGTTTAATATTTCAATTTCCATCTTCCTTTTTATGTTTCTAATCATTTGATGACGTCATATTCAGTCACACAATTTCAACAACCACTGTTTCGCAAAACTTGTATTCGAAATGTATCAGCTATTTCACCACTACCATCACCACCAACCACCACCACGACCATCATCATCAAGATCTTCACTACCAAAAACACCTGTCCACCATCATCATCATCACAACCAACACAAATAACACGATCGCCGCCATAAATACAGCATCACTACCACCCGTATCCCCACAAATATTACCTTCACCAACACCACAATTACCAAATCCACCACCACTAATATTATCCCTGTCGCCAACACCAAATCCGTCACTATCACCATCACCACTACCATCATGCCTAGCGGCAGCAGCAGCAGCAGCAGCTTCGCAAATATTTTATAATTTCCGATGTTTGTTAGTTTTTAAAATTATTTGATTGTTTATTTATTTCAATGTTAGAAATATTTAAATGATAGGGGACGCCATCTGATGAAGGAAAATTGATTGTTTATGAGCGAGCACATACAGGCTCTGTTGTTGTTTTTATTTGCTCCAGGTCAGCCCAAATCAGACTAACCTAGAATAAAAGGGATTCCCACCGTGAACATCGCATCTGTTTTAAGTGCGGTGGGAAACAACTGCTCATTGTCTAATGTCGTCTTTCCAAAGTGTAATTTGGCTGCTGTTTCTAGTAGAGCAAGATCTTCTCTCCCATCTTTAACTGGTACACCCTCCTCTCTGGGTATTTGCAGTTAGCAAACAAGATTAAGGGAAAATGTAGAAAACCGGGTTATTTCTGGTGAATTACACACAAGAAAATGTATAAGAAAACCTGTTAAATAATTCTTTACGACTTAAAGCTTGCAGCAGTTTTAATAAAACAAAAAACAAGAGATTTAAGAATATATTTTTTAAAAGTAAATATGGAAGCAGAAGAATGTGAATTTAAATGTTAAGTTTGATACAATTGTAAATCCTGGCAGCAGATTTAACAGAACTCACTGAATTACAAAATTCTTTTTGCTTTCTTCGCTGTCTTTGGTTAAACTGTCCAAGTACACAGCGTCCGTTCGCTGACATTCTTCTCTAACCCTTGATCACTAGAAATAGCTTAAGTCTTGCTGCTGCCCACCAATTTTTCCTTCAGCAATCAAGAACAAAGCTTTATTTAGTCCTCCTAACATTAAAATTAGTATTCAAATTCTTCGGTTAATCGTTGCGAAATGAAGAAAAGAATATTCAAGGCCTATGTAAAAAGTGTTAATAATTAAGTTTGGTCGGCTGGAAGCAAAACTTGGTGAAACTACGAATTTCATCAAAAACACGTTTGAATGCTTTCTTTCGTTGATCATTTCAGTTCCTAAATAAGTTTTTTTATAGTGAGAACCCAGAAACATTAAAATTTCATGGGCTTCTCTCACTTCATAACAAGTTTGAAATATTTTCTTGGCTTTTCTTTGTGTTAGATGTGATGAAAAAAAGGATCTCAGCCAACGTATTTTCACTCCCCCGTGTATTGAATGCTGAAGACCTTCGTGTTATTCGCGAGTAGCAGATTGGTGATCGCTGTTATAAATATATATATAAAATTTTTGTTAAGGGTAAGTTACGTGAGGTTGTCGATTCGTTCATCTACCTTGGAAGCTCTGTACAAAATGATGGAAATCTGGATACAGAAATACGTCTGCGAATTCAAAGGGCAGCAAAAGCATTTGGTGGCTTAGAGTCACACGTTTGGTGCCAGTGACATATAAATAAGAATACAAAGATGGTTCTTTACAAATCATTTGTCTTACTATTCCTGTTGTATTTTGTGAAACTTGGACATGTTATGAAAGACATTTTAAATTGTTAGAACAATTCCACCAAAAATGCCTTTATTGCATTTTAAACATTAAATGGAGTTCTTTTACTCCAAACACAGATGTCCTTGCATCTGCAGGCATCACCTCAATTAAAGCTATGATTTTGAGGAACCAAATGAGATGGTGTGGCCATATTGTTTGAATGGCGGATGAACGCATGCTGAAACAGTTGTTTTATGGTGAGCTTGCGGAAGGGAAATGCTATCAGCGTAAACCTAAATAAAGGTTTAAGGACGGCGTAATGACTACTATGAAGTCACTTGGAATGGTTTCAGAGGACATAGAAACACTTGCTTCGGATCGAGTTGGATGGGAAACAAAAGTGTGGAGTGGAGTGAAAGCGTTTGAAGAGGCCAGGATAACGCAAGTAAGACTCAAAAGAGATCTAAGGAAGAATGTTGCGATCGAGAAGGTGAATCACAATGACTTTTCTGGGTACACAGTTTGTGACAGACGATGCCTTTCTTTTGCTGGACTCAAATCTCATTTGCGAACCCATGGAAAACGAACCTCCACCAACTATTCTGACTATATGTCTGTGCACACCTTGTGGGTA
>NC_068991.1:845308-848730 GCF_001194135.2 Octopus bimaculoides | reverse complement strand
GGGGGGGGGAGAAGGAAAGAGAGAGAAAGAAAGAAAGAGAGAGAGAGAGAGAGAGAGAGAGAGAGAGAGAGAGAGAGAGAGAGAGAGAGAGAGACAGACAGTCTAAGTTTGAAATAGTTACCGCTCTCAGATTGTTCAGTTCGCAGTCCGGTTGATATTTGAGTGAATATCTTATTGGTGACGTCACTAACGAAAATACCGGAGGGATATAATTCTGAGGAAGCAGGATCGGTTCAAATATTGTTATTGTTGTTGCTGTGTAACCCTGAGTCACCCGTAAACAAGCAGATTATGAGGAAAGGCGTTCTATTTAAGACCACCTCGTCACTAATTCAAAGTCTAGGTGAGGAGTGTATGGCTCAGTCGAGTCAGTTGAGGGATGGAGGCCTACATCACCGTTCTTCAGAGGACTCAATGCTTGGTAGGAATTTACTCTCAAACAGGAGACCTGAATACTTGCATCGAAGGCATTCCATTAAAGACACGTGATTAACTTTACCAATCAAGGCTGGGGAAGGTCTCACAGACTGTCTTGCACAAATTTTCTTCACCAAAAAGGCTTTGGTAGTGTTTATATGAGGAGGTAGGAGACATTTACTCCAAGCTGCCGTGCAGTGGGATTGATCCTGAAACCACATAGAAGCGAAGTGAATTTCTTAATCACACAGACATGTCTGCGTCTATTGGCTGTTTGATTCAATTAATCATTAGTTCATCTGATGGAAATAAGTCACCATTCCAATGGTCTATTGAAGAACCTAAGAATTATAGGTGGTGGCGGCGGCGGCGGCGGCGGTGGCGGTGGTAGTGGAACGATAACCGAGATAAGCAAGAGAGGCAAGATGGCCGCCGTCTTTGCTGGAACTACCATTGCCAGCCTTGCAATGCCCACACAATATATCAAGTAATTTGACATTTAAAAAATAACATAAAAGTCACACGTAACAGAAAATATTTGAAAGATTTCTAACCTCTTCAACTCCAATGAAGTTATATCTGATAGCTGTGAGTCATGGAAGAAAATCGGATTTCTGGAAGGAAGCCGTCTTAAATTTCGACTAAATTCAATTCCAAGTTGTTAGTTTAAAGACATGGTTCCATTCAATTGCTAAGTTATTCTGAAGAACACTCCACTACAGCGGTATATCTACTAGAAACTTTAGCATTGTCACAGTTTGGCACTAAGAGAATTCTAGATGATCTCCTCTGGGGAAACAAGAAGGTTGATTTTTTTTAACTGCCTGCAAGATCTTCTAGTTGTTGTTAGTGATGCTATTGTTGTTGTTGCTGTTGTTCTTGTTCTTGTTCTTGTTGATGTTGCTTATTTCCAAGCCAGCTCTAATCCAGCAGACCAGATGCCGCCATGACATTTGTAGATATGTCTCACATCACATTATCTAACGAGTCCTATTTTTAAGAGAATCATTTGTTACTGCAGAAAATATTCGCTTCTCGTTCTCGCAGATTGAGTGATTACTTTGATTTAAGATCTGATGAGGTCGACTTTTATACAATAACCCCCCCCCCCCCACACACACACACACAAAAACAACGAATTGGTGACCGATGATCTGCTTCTTATTTCTGGTGCTACATTGCACTGAAAGCGACAAACGTTTCTGAAGTTGCAAGAAAACACGAAGTCAACATGGGAGACCCTCCACGGGACGTCTCCATTTGCTAGAAATAACAGCCTTCTATCCATCAAGTTACATTTTTCCATCTTAAAAAAGGAATAACAAATTGGATAATGTAGTCCAAGATAGACAGTGTCATAACGACAAACATATCGAGAAGAACAAGGTTGGAATGGCTTGGGTCATAGATTAAACAACAGGCAGTGTTTGAATAGTGACAGCTGATACAGCTTTGATCGCCAGACTGGTCGATAAGGGTTAACCTAGGGTTTAACAACAACAATATACTTAAACATGAAGTAGACTGTCAACTACATTAACCGTTACTCGCAGACTGCAATAAAACCCAGGGCACAAATGTTTCACGGAGAAATTGGTGTACTCTGATCTAAGGCTGAGTATTAGACTACCTCTTCTTTTCTTTTTTCCGACTGAGTACATGAACTCAGTACAGTAAGCAAAGGAAACAGTCGTTAAATATGTAGCGTTCCCTCTGCTTACATAGGTAAGTCGTAAGTACTTCACTGCACGCCTCTGTGTAGCTGTACTTAACCATGGAACCTGCATACTGTGAGTCAGACTGAGGTAATTGAAAGCCTTTTCGGCTACAGACCATTGCACGAACCAGAACAATTGTGGGAATCTTTTCGGAATCACATCTACAGCTAGAAATAGCTCGCAAATTCCCCATAAATGAGACGAGGGTTGAATGTTATAGCAACAATACGACAAGATCTTGTAGGCAGTTTTTAAAAAATCAGCCTCGTTGTGTCTCCGGAGGAAACCGTCTCGAATCCTCTTAGTGCTAAGTTGTGACAATTTGTCATCATTTACTTGTTTCAGTCATTAGACTGCAGCCATCCAGGGGCAATGCTAAAGATTCTAGTAGATACGCCACTGTAGTGGAATGTTCTTCAGAATAACTTAGTAATTGAATAAAACCAAGTCTTTAAACTTGGAATTGAATTTAGTCGAAATTTAAGTAATATTGATTGGAGCGAATGGGGGAAGTGGTAGGCAGCTGGTGAGATGGGAGAAGCAGGGAGAGTCGTAGTCGTGGGAGACGAGGTGAGACTGAGAGAGGAAACATGTCTTTCACTGCACGGATTGTGTTTCTGTGTGAGTTTTTAACCAATCTAATAAATGACCGTCTTTTGGTCAAGTTCTATGATGTTTATATCTTTAGCAGCCACAACAGCAGCAACTCTAGCAGCAGCAGCAGTTATAGAAGTATCGTGACATCCGATGTGAAGGCAGTACTTTATTGTTGGTGTTTGCAGGAAAGTCAGCAATGGAGGACAGGGTAGTATTTTCCATCCCCTCCCGCCAAAAAAAAAAAGAAAAAAATTAAAGAAACCTATTCTTTCCTGTCGGGTCTGGGTTCTTAACAGGTTTACAGAAATAATAAGCTTTAAATGTGGGTTTTATATGAGATTTGTTGGAATGATTGACAGCCATTCTGGAGAAGCACTGAAAACCAACAGAAAAATACAACGTATCCCAGCAAGCATTGTTTCTGTGTAGCACAAACAGGAAGCTGAACGGCTTTAATTGGAACATTAGTGAAAAACAGAGCAATATAATGGAAATAACAACGACAACAATAATGCTTCCAACAATAATGATAATAATAATGATAATAATAATGATAATAATAATAATAATAATAATAATAATAATAATAATAATAATAATAATAATAATAATAATAATAATAATAATGATGATAATAATAATAATAATAATAATAATAATAATAATAATAATAATAATAATAATAATAAT
>NC_068991.1:839613-840084 GCF_001194135.2 Octopus bimaculoides | reverse complement strand
CCACGAAGACAAGATTACACGGAAATTGACAGAGAGGTTAGGTTTCAGGGTTGGTTTGAGTATGGAGAGTAAACAAAGGCAAATACTACATAACATCACGTACACTATAATTGAACTTTGACATTAAACGGAACGCCTCTCTGTCAAAGCCAATCCTGTTGAACCGGCCGCCATATTGGTATAATATGACACTCAAGGTAAGCTTAACGTGTTTCCTATGTATGGAAATCATTTTCAAACATCCAACAGCGGTATTATGAAACTGAAACGAAAGATCTTGTAGTGGAATGGATTGGATGGACTGGCGAAAAATCCTACGCATGCGTACATAGAATATTACTCAACATCTTCAGTGACCATTAGCCATTATTAAATAATATTTATTTAAATAAAAGAGAACTTCGCTAAGGCTATTTCGCTGCCTGCTTAAGTCCTAAGATTATAATATATATATATATATATATATATATA
>NC_068991.1:838713-839161 GCF_001194135.2 Octopus bimaculoides | reverse complement strand
ATATATATATATATATATATATATATATATATATATATATATACATACATAGAGAGACAGACAGAAAGAGAAAGAGACATAAAAATAAACAAGTTGTTAAAGATATACAGACATTTTGATGTATTGAAAAATTGAGTTAAAACAGATATACAAAAAGAGTGTGTACGTGTGTGTGTGTATACACACACAGATATATAATGTATATATAAATACATACATATATATATGTATGCATGTATATATATGTATATTTGTGTGTATATATATATATATATGTATGTATATATATGTATGTATGCATGTATGTATGTATCTATGTATGCATATATATATGCAAGTATATGTATATTGGTGTATTATATGTACCTAATGTATGTATATATATATACGTGTGTGTGTGTGTGTGTGTGTGTGTGTGTGTGTGTGTGTGTGTGTGTGTGTGTGTGTG
>NC_068991.1:836801-838441 GCF_001194135.2 Octopus bimaculoides | reverse complement strand
TTTTTTTTTTTTTTTTTTCTTCGAGTTTCTGATTTGGGATCGAGTCGCTTGCTTAAAAGCAATTTTCAAACAGTTCTTTTTTGGTGTCAGAGTTTTTTTAAATGTATTCTTTAGCTGGGTGTTTGTGGGAACGTTACAAACACGTACACCTACACAGCAGATATACAAAGCATTGAACAGAAGTTGCGACAAGTCAAAAAATAATAGAATAAAGATAAGAAAAAGAAGGAAAAAGTGTGAAAGAAATAGAGCGACTGTGTCCTATTTCATGGAGTGGACTTTGCACTTAGGCAATAGTAGATCCTGAATAAGATATTGGTTTCAAATTTTGGCACAAGGCCAGGAATTCTTTTATGGTTGGGGTGGGGAAGCAATGGTTTGTGCTGATTCTGAGGAGAATACATTTTATTCACTTTTGCGAAAGAAAGTTTGTTGTTTGGGCTTTATAGAAAAGTGAATGTTTGAAGGATGGGGTGGATTTCTGGGTATCAAGCGTCGAAGAGTGTTGGAATTCGAAACCTGAGGAGGCATAGATTCCGACCCTTTTGTTTATGTCGTAGTAGTGCTGTAACAGGACGTCTCTGGATGCACCATTTTGATGGTGATTCCCCACTCCTGGCGGAATGACATCTCTGCACCACTCAGGCGACCAACACTTTGACCTCTGCACCAAATTAGAGAGGAAGACTCCATGTGATCAACCAGTCTTTTAAAAATAGCATCCTAGAGACTAAAACCAAGAAGGGACACATTGGATAAAATAGTTTTACATGTGCTATGGTTTCATATTTTGGCACAAGGCCAGCAATTTTGGGGGTGGGGGTTAGTCGATTACATCAGCTCCAGTGCTCAACTATTACTTTCTTTATCGACCTCGAGAGGATGAAAGACAAAGTCGACCATGGTGACATTTGAAGTTTTATATGTAATATGGCCAGGTAAAACAAAAATAAAACAACAATCGGATGGCCATTCATACCAGGACTACCTATGGCCATAGTTTTGATGGATCAGGGCTGACGTAAGGCTAACAACAACAACAACAACAAAGGCCATTCAGTAACGTTGTTCTACAGGCACAATGTGTTGTCATCAACACCGGATCAACGAACAACAACAATAACAACACCAACAAATGTATGTTGACGACCATGTTTATATTCTTTGTGTCTCTCAGATGAAGACGAGTGCCAGAGATAGATGCCGACTGGAACTGACGAGATATTCTACTGTCTGAGAAAGACAAACTGTTTTAATAGATGGCATTTCTCACCGTTTCCTCATTGCATCCATCATTTAAAGAACCTGATGAACGAAACTAAATTCCAGAACGGAAAACAAGAAACACACAAAGAAAAATACACAAAAGGAGAAAGTAATTTAAGAAAAACATGCGAAAGGAAAACACTCAACTTTTTTTCTCTCAATTAATTATTTTCCATTGTTCCGCCATTTTAGAAATGGCGGTTTTTCTCCTCAACACCTCCAGCTGCTTCCATTTCAACTACTACTACTACTACTACTACTACTACAACTACTGCTTCTTCTTCTTCTCTGCCTTCCTCTGCTCCTGCTGCTACTGTGTGTGAGCATTGTAACTCGTATATATATACATATATATATATATATTGTGACTTTCT
>NC_068991.1:834938-836647 GCF_001194135.2 Octopus bimaculoides | reverse complement strand
ATGTCTGCGTGGTTGTATATAGGCATATATATATATATATTTATACGAATCTACGTATACATGCATATCATGCACATACCACACACACACACACACACACACACGCACACGCACACACACACACCACACACATATATATGTATATTGCATATATATGTATCTCTCTCTCTATATATATATATCTACATACAATTACACACACACACACATACATATGTATATTGTATATAGCTACATACAAAGGCACACGCACACACACACATTTTCATTCAAACTTTATGTGGTAGACATTAAATTTGCAGAGGGTTTCCAAATGTTGTTCAATTTTATTGTTCTAAACTCAACATAAAGAATTGGTAAGGAAATAAGTCGTTCAAAAACTATATACAACTCGAAATGAACATAATACAACGCATTATAATAGTACAACATAATAAAACGTAGAATAATATAAAATGAGTTGATGACGTATTATAATATGGTATATATTTATAACATAATATCAAATACAGAATAATATAAATCAGTGTAATATGATATATGTATTCAGGTTTCTAATCCCGTGTGAAAGAATGCGACAGCTGTTCAAGGGTTGCTTCTACCTATTTTATGCACACCTACAGACCGTATTCCACTCTCACACACACACACTCTCTCTCTCTCTCTCTCACACACACACACACACACACCTTCCACTCGTCTGTCCTTCTATTGAAATATAAAAGGCATTGGTAACTTTCGAATGTTACTTCTTCCTCTAGAACTGCTTTAATATTTCTCAGACTCTCTTTCCTTGATTTCAAAAATGGTAGAAAGTTTGACGAACTTCTAATAAGAAGCTCCACACCGCCCCCACCCACCAAAACCTGGCACTTTTGAATGTGCTCACCATCGATGCAACACCTACCATGACATCAACAACATCGCTGGGCTTGAGTCACAGTAACACATTCCCCAGAACTTCTGTTGCACATCATCCAGCCTCAGATCTTTTATCGTCTGCAAACTTTGTGGTGCTCTTGATATTGGCGTTGCTGACCGGTTTCGGAAGCATTTTAGAAAGCATTTTACTCCGGATGCCAGGTCAAACTATCACCACTCACTTCAACAAATTGTTCATTCCGTTATTCAAATATCAGTGAGCAGTGTCTGAGCACACCAAGGATCCAAATTCTCAAGGAAACAGAAGGAACAACATTTTATACTGAAACATGGCACAATGTCACCGACAGGTTTCAATAAACACTTTTCCTTCTCCTCCTAAACCTCCTCCTAAACCTCCTCCTCCTTCTCCTCTCAGTTCAGCCCTGTTTCTGAAATGCTCTGTTTTGTTTTTTTTTGCGTAAATTTCTAGTGTCTACAAAAGATATTATTATTATTATTTATTGTCTTTGCACAGCTTCTAACGCTGGAGATGTACCACGGTGCCAGCTATTCACTACCAGTGAACTGAGGTAACACCTCTTATTTTTCGAGCACCTTCCGGAGTATTCGAGCGGTTCCAAGCAGTGCTGTTTTCTGCAAGTGCTCCACCCTTATTGCAGCCCCTATTTGTTCCATGTACTTCTCAAGATTTTTGCTCACTGTTCCTAGGGCTCCAACAATTATTGGTACTACTGCTACCTTTTTCGTCGACCACAACTGCTTAACTTCCCAAACTATATTATTATTATTATTATTATTATTATTATTATTATTATTATTATTAT
>NC_068991.1:831048-834540 GCF_001194135.2 Octopus bimaculoides | reverse complement strand
TATATATATATATATATATATATATATGCACATACATACATAATATATATTTATATGTATATACATACAAATATATACACATATATGTATGTATATACATACTGATCTTCTGCATACAGTATGTTATTGCGTGGGTTGCATATATTTATACACATACACAACCCACGCAATCTTAAATTTTCATTTGCTCGTTTATTTCAGTCATCGAACTATGGTCATGCTGTGCAAGTGTGTATATACTTGTGTATATATACATACACTCATACAAACTCGCATACAATATAATATATATATATATATATATATATATATATATATATATGTACATCATACGTACATATATGTATAGACATATATATATATGTATATATATATATATATACGTATGTATGTATGTATGCATATATATATATATATATATATATATATATATATATATATATATATATATATATATATATATATATATATATATATACATACGTATATATGTATAATTTATATATGTCTGCATATATATATTATGTGTATGTGTGTGTGTGTAATACGTATATCATTTCTAAACAGACACGCCGGACACACACATACACACACATGCAGCGTCATAGAATCTAAATTATCCGACTCCACCACTTTCCGCCAATACAACAAATTACATACATACATACATACATACATACATACATACATACATACATACATACATATCATACGTGCGTACACACACACACCAATAGCTATATACATACACTTACAATCACATGCGCTCTCACATAGAACGGTCCTAGTATTTGATTGGAGTTTCTCTTTATCGTCCCCGGAGGACTTGGAACGTGAGAACGATGATGACAACTGCAGCAACAAACAGAACAAGAACGGTAATTATAATAATGCTTTCAAATGAGATGGGCTACTCGACCTGAAGAAGATTCTAACTGGGCCCCAGCTGCAAAATCAAGTGATGTTTATCTTGATTGGATAAAAAAAAGGACATAAAATTTAGGGTTTTACATATGATGGAAAAATAAAAGAAGGATTCACGGAACATCGACTACAGTCAGAAAATAAAAACATATATAACAAAGCGATAATCCTTTTCGAATTAAGAAAGTTCCCGGTGTTTGTAAATATGTGGTTGGTTGAGCTATCGATGTATACAGCCAGGTGTGTGCATCTATTCACATAAGAATCTCAGATGGAATACTTCTGGAATGTCTTACAGATCTTCACTGTGCCATTAATAGATTGAATCTGGAAAATCTGCATCAGCTTCTTTTGCTCGTTTTGCCGTGAAGCTGAGTATTTCTAAGCTTTTGTACAAATTTGTTGGTACCATCACCTAATGCACCTATGATGGTAGGCACAAATAAGAATCCATTCTCAGGGTACAAGAGCTGTAAAGTTCCGCATTAATTCGCCATAAATGTTCTCTTTTTCCTGCACTTGATGACATATTCACATCCGCTGGGTAGCTTACTTGTATGTATGTATGTATGTATGTATGTATGTATGTACGTATGTACGTATGTACGTATGTATGTATGTATGTATGTATGTACGTATGTATGTATGCATGTATGCATGTATGTATGCATGCATGTATGTATGTATGCATGTATGTATGTATTTATATATGTATGTAAATATGTACATATATATAGATGTATATATAATGTATGTATGTATGTATGCATATGCACGTGCACACACATAAGAAGTAAGTAAAAAAACATCAGAGATATTTTGCCTCAAGCAGGAAGTACAAGAGCTACAACGACACACAGACATATTTAGACATGCATATATGAAGGATTATATATATAAACACGTACATGCTTGTGCACATTTGTGTAATATATATATATATATATATATATATATATATATATATATATATATACACATATATATATATAAATGTGTGTGTGTGTGCGTATGTGTATAAGTACATGCCTGTATATAATAGTAGACATACATCTTCAATATGGAAGCAAAGCTTTTGATATTCATGTAAAGGCTTCAATAAAATGCATAAGAGAAGAGTCGACAATCTGTGATTGACAACAGGGACTTTGTTGAGTAGTTGAAACCAGTTGCCCGCAGTTAATAAAATAATGTTGAAGATTAGAGAAAGAGAAAATATCAGTGACTAACAGATGAGAAATCTGAAGTTATTCCATTCAGCTTAAGATTTCTACCAATAATTATCGGAGCACTTGGCTACGTGGCTAGCAGCCTAGCGACTAATATTGAGAATCTTGGTTCCACAAAACCAAAAGAACACATTGAATCAAGAGTTTACGGCTACCACCCATCAGAGGCACCGACAAAATCTGTAAAACATTCAGAAATTTTAGCTTGTAATAAGTTCATTTGTTAAACATCGATGGATTTGCAAAAAGCGGTTTGTTTGCACAGGTATGCTTTGATGTATTTGCTTTCAGTAACGCGAAAGTTAAAACAGATTCATGGCAGCAATGACGTTCATGCCCGCACCATTGTATGTATGTGCGCATGTATATATATATGTTTATATACGTGTATGGGTACAAGCAAATATCATACATGCATATGTATAAGTATGTGTGTGTGTGTGTGTGAATACATACATATATATATATATATATATATATATATATATACACATACACACACACATAGATATATATACAAGGTTACCCGCTCTATATTGTGTAAATGTTTTATTTCCAGTGCAAGACCCTTGTTTCTAGGCTAGAAACCAGCGCTTTCTCTATTGGTGAGACATTTGAAAATAAAACATACATGCATACATACATATATGCACACACACACACACACAGAGGAGCGTGCGCGGGTGTTTACGAATAATGTTCATGTGGGCGAGTATCAATGGCGTCCCTATGATTGAACGAAAAAATAACTGATTTATTTTGGTGTTTCATATTCCATATCGTATTTCACTTATATATTCATATATTGGTATCCATTCTCTCATATCTCTCTCACTCTCTTTCTCTCTACCCCCTCTCTCTCTCTCTCTCCCTCTCTCTCTCTCTCCTATCTGTATAATCATACATCTCACTGTCTTTCTTTTCATATATATATATGTATATATATATATATGTATGTATATCGTAAGGTGGAGAGACGGTGAGAGAGAAAGGGAGAGAAAGAGAGAAGCAGAGAAGGATGTGTGTGTGTGCATGTATATAATGCATGTATGTTTATTCATTAGTTAGCGACGAGTGTGTAGGCCGTAGCCATGAACTTCCGAGGCCCCCCTCAGATGGTCGAGTTCGATGCTCTTTTGACTGGATGAGCGACTGGAATCCCACTTATTCTTTTACTCCATTCCTGCGCTCCCCGCTCCCTCCCCCCCTCTCTCTCTCTCTCTCTCTCTCTCTCTCTGTTTCTTGTTCTTTCGTATGCTTACACACTCTTTCTTTCTGTCTTTATCATCCACCCACACACCCACATACATACACACACTAATACGCTCACACGCACACG
>NC_068991.1:829483-830812 GCF_001194135.2 Octopus bimaculoides | reverse complement strand
ATATATATATATATATATATATATATATACTTACATATACATACACTGACATGCTCAAGCGTGCACACACACACTAACCCTGATATTTGACTTGTACTTCAATTTACCGACCCCAGAGGCGATGGAATGCAATAATGATGGTGATTAGATGATGATGATGATGATGGTGATGATGATGATGATGATGATGATGATGATGATGAGGATGATGATGATGATGATAACATCTATCTCAAAGTAAGGAAACCTTGCTAGTGTCATTTAGAAATGAGGAGGTGCTGAAAGCCGAGAAAAAAGGAAAAACACAGCAAGAAGTACAAAAAAGAGGACATGAAGAAACTTTGCGCCACAAGGGACTTCATAATCACTTGCATGCAGCCCCCATTGAAGTTGCTGGAAAAAATAGGTGGGATTGGCTAATGGAAAGAACCCTAAAAAAAAAAAAAAGCAGAGAGCACTATACTGGCAGTGCAAGACGAAACTTTGACCACAAATTGGAGGGTCAGCCTTAGGAATAATAATAATACCACTCAATCTAAAAAGAAACATCTGAAAGACCTTAGAAATACCCTACAATCTAGGTGTATTGCAAAAGTTGGCATTACTTGGCACTGCAGGCATATTGCGTAAAGTATTGTCTGTCTGAGGTCATTGTTGTGTTTGTCCTCCACTACAGCTTGACAACTGGCGTTAGTATGTTTCCGTCCTCATGACTTGGCGGTTCAGCAAAACAGTCCGATAGAATAAATGCCAGGACTAAAAATAAGTTCTGGGGTCGATTTCATTCGACTAAAAATTCTTCAAGGTAATGCTCCAGCATGGCTGCGGTCCAACGACTGAAACGAGTAAAAGGTAAAGAATAAAATATACACACGCACGCGCACGCGCACACCCACAATATTCTAGGAAGAAAATAGACAAGAAAGAAAAAGAGCCCCCACCACGACCACCACCACCACCAACAACAACAACGACAACAACAACAACGACAACGACAACAACAACAACAACAATCAAACAATAAAAGTTAAATAAACAATTGTGAAAGAAGAGCGAAACCAAAGAGGGAATGTGAAAATAGAAGAAAAACACTCACAGATCGGCCATTTTAATGTAAATATTAGTTTAGAAGAAGTAATACATGGCTAAGTATTGCGATTCATTGTGGAATATTATTGGCAGTCGTGTAATCACACGCACACACACAAACGGACATACATATTTATCAGTTTATGCAGTTATTTATATATCTATATATTTATTTATACTTTTATAGATGTATACACACACACACACACACACATACATATATATATATATATATATATA
>NC_068991.1:827869-829342 GCF_001194135.2 Octopus bimaculoides | reverse complement strand
ATGTATGTATGTACGTGTGTATGTATCCGTACATTTATAAATAGATTTTTCTATACATACAAACTGAAATAAATTTTAATATTACAAGACATAAGAGGGCAAAATAGCCGAATCATTAGCATGCCGGACAAAACACTTAGCGCCATTTCGTTCATCCTTACGGTCTGATTTCAAATTCCGCCGAGGTCGACTTTGCTTTTCATCCTTTCGGGGTCGATGAAATAAGTACCAGTTGCGTACTGGGGAACGATGTAACCGACTTATCCCCTCCCTCAAAATTGCTGGCCTTGTGCCAAAATTTGAAACCAGTATTACAAAACTTTTCTTTGGGTCAGATAGAAAATGTAAACTTTCTTATATCAGCCGCAGTGAGGTTTTAGGGTTAAGGTATCCAAATTGGATACCACAAAGGGCGGCCACGGCTCACGCTACATCACTCAGTCACCTACTCACACACACACACACACACACACACACACACACACACACACTCACATACATGCACACACAAACACTCACTCACACACACACATTTACATGAGAGCATAGAACTTTTATGCCGAAAATATTGCGTATCCAAGAGAGAGCTTCATGCTGAAAATTATTTTATTTTTATCCTGGAACCGTCGCGTTCCATTCGAAATGATATTTAAACCTACAAGGATTTTTCGCTTCTCTCCATAAACTAGCAGCATAAATTTATAGATTCAATGCTAAACACTAACATCTTATTTAAATTTATATCTTGGCATGTAATCAACAGATGAGTATACATTCTATATTGAAATTACAAGGATCACCTCTTCAAAATATATTATTTTTTTTCGATTCCATTTTTTGTTCTTTAAGTTACTTCATAGTCGAGGCTGGAAAATTAAATATACCAAATTCAATTAAAAAATATGATAACAGTTCCGACTAAGAACTATTCTACCCTAAATTATATTTTTCTTTCAAAACTAATTCGTTTCGACATTAAGCGTTCTTGAAGTAATATAGAACCAGAATTTCTTGAGTTTTATTCTGATCTGAATATATAAGTCACGTGCTTTTGCAAGTAAAAGAAATTCCATAAATCAAATGTGTTGTACGAGAAAAAGAAGGGCAGATATTTGAAATTTTGGAAAATATTGCAAACACAGCCGCGAAAAGTCATTAAAATCGAAAGAAAACGGCCAAGATTTATGGCAGAATTGAAATCGTATGAATCAAAATGGAAAATTGTTGTTCATCTCACACACATATAGATATATATGTGTGTGTATTGGTGTGGATGTATATGTTTGTGTGTGTATACATACGTACGCATATATATATATATATATAATATATATATATATATATATATATAATATATAATATATATACTCTGTGTGTATGTATGTGTGTTTACACACATGCACACATATGCATACTTAATGTATACATTTATATGTATAGAGTTAAGTATAACTATATAGATATGCACATGTA
>NC_068991.1:822741-827625 GCF_001194135.2 Octopus bimaculoides | reverse complement strand
ATATATATATATATACATGTATATATGTATGTATGTATTATGCATGCACGTGCAGACGTCTCTGTGTGTGTGTGTGTATTTGAATTCGTTCTGTGCAACAGAAGCAGCATTAGATCAAATTATTAATCAGTGTATCATACTTAATGCAAATACATTGCGTAAAAGTCCTGTACTCGTCCGGCGATGTTATCTCCTATGGACGTACTGTGCTGATTAAAACAGAAATACATCAGTAGCAGACGAAAATCGTCGACAGAGCGTCGACAGGAATGCTAGATGCGTATTTCTGCTTTTTGGGCGATGGATTATGTCGTGGCATGTGATTATCAATGGAAACATGCTGCTGGCGAAGGCCGAAAAGAAATGCGTATCTGCCATTCCCGCCGCCGCCGCTGCAGGACGATTGCTACTGATGTACTTTTCTGTTTTTAAACAGTCCATTAAGCATGTTGCAGAGATTGCTAATGTGTGTGCGTATATATAATAACAATAATAATAATAATAATAATAATAATAATAATAATAATAACTTTACTACTCCGACTCCCTCTTTCACTATTCAATGACACTTCTACTATTCCTCATGCTTTACCCCCTCTCTCACTATTCAATGACTCTTCTATTCTTCATTCTTGGTTTTTTTTAATCCAAACATTTTGAAAAAAATCTTTCTCTAAATATTATAACTGCATCAAGTAATTTAACCAAACTAAAAAAAAAAAACCAAATTTGAAACATTTTTATAGTCAAATACGTGGCTTTTAAGTTATAGTATATATATCTTTTCGGGGGTTGAAAAAATCCCAATCGCGGAATGTTGAATTGGCGGAATTATAAGAAACGTCGGACACTTTTGTGGTATTTGCTCCGGTTCCTTGCTTTCTGAGTTTATGACTTTCCAGCCATGGCCTACACAAAACAGAGACTTAATCCCTTTAATGATTCCCTCCTCCTCCTCTCACCTGGTGCCTTGGGTGTCCTGAAGAGGGTCCACTCTGTTGCAAGCACCCAGACGGATCCGGTTTCCGGTCTTAAGATACCTTCCTCACTCTTAAACACCCCACACCAATCTAAGAGGCCCTGCATCGGGTCCCATGGTGAGACCGTCTTCTATCTTCACTGGAACAGAGAAATAACAGAATCGTTGTCAACAACAACAACAACAACAAGATCAACGTGGTAAGCAACAACCCACGTAATCACTAACCAGCCAACGAGATATCACACGTAAGTCTCGCGCAAAAACAAAAGAAAGAAAAAAAGACACTGAATGAGGCCATTGGTTGGTTTGGTTTGGTTGGATTTGGTTGGCGCCATGATTTTCTTTTTCTTCTTCTTCTTCATTCGTTCGTTCGTTCGTTTGTCTGGCTCATGTATCAACACGTGAGCTGCAGGGAGAACGAGGCGGACGCTTAAAAATGACAACACAAACAACACACAACACATTGCTTTATTCCTCCGATACAGCTCCAACCACCACCACCACCATCACCACCATCATAATCTGTCTATCTCCCTTTTTCTTGCGCGCTCTTTCCCTCCTTCTCTGTCTCTCTGTCTCTCTGTCTCTCTCTCTCTCTCTCTCTCTCTCTCCCTCTCTCTCTCTCTCTCTCTCTCTCTTTCACGCTCTCTGATCCCCTCTTTCTCAACTTTTCTCTGTCCTCCTTCTCTCTCTATCTCTCTCTATATCTCTCTCGTTATCGACATCATCATCATCATCATCATCATCATCATCATCATCATCAACAACTACATCGAACGATTGCTAATCATGAATGAAATTTTTCCTTTCTGTTTTCACATTGTTCACAATAGAAAGTAAATTTTACTACCACAGGTACTCAGTATGCACACCACTATAATTGAAACTCTCATACACACACATACGCGTGTATGTACGTATACACATATATATATATATATATATATATATATATATATATATATATATATATATATATATATATATATATATATATATATATATATATATATATACATATACATATACATATACATATATATATATATATATATATATATATATTTATACACACATCTACTATATATATATTTATATATATGTAAACCGGCGTACCCCACTATAATATATATACATATGTGTGTGTATATATACACATCTATCTATATATATATATATGTACATGAGTGGATGGTGGAGTGGAAAGGAAAAGAGAGTGGGTGCCTGGCGTGAGTAGGCGTTGCATGTAGGTGCGTAGGAGGCCGACATTGCGGTTGATGACCTGACCTGGACGCGGCACTGCGTGACCTCCACAACTTGTCGAGCGTAACTTTGTCTTTAGTACCACACCTCTTAAAATTTACTCGTGTAAAATTTAATTGTGTAACATATAAACTTGTTACAAAGAAATTCAGAATATCAAGTAATTGTGTTAGCGATTCTTGTTAATTTCATCTCCTAATTTTATGACGTACCGTAACCCCAAAGAAAGGTACCTTCGATCAGTTGCGGATACTGCACTGTTGCGAACCCAAACCCGTAATATAGCCCTTCTCTCCTCTCTACATACACATCTACGGACCGGATCCCACCTTCCATGTGGAAGATGTAGAAGGACATGCTGTCTAGGAATCTGCTTGTAGATTTCAGCATTGACAGTCCCTTGTAGGCGAATAAGTGGACCTGGACTTGAAGCAGAGATCACTCCCCATACCATTACACTGCCTCCTCCATATTTCACTGTCTTCTCCACAAATGCACGAGATAACCTTTCGCCACTTCTTCGTCGGACGTACATCCCGTCATCGGAAACAATTACATTAAACTTCAGTTTATCGCTAAAATGAACCTGCGACCACTGCTCTTCTATACAAACGACATGTTGGTGAGCGAAACGAAGACGAGGTCTTTGATTCTTCTCGGAAATCAGAGGTTTCGTTGCTGGTGCCCGAGCATGCAACCCTGAACCTCGTGACCCCCGAGAACCTGTTTTGCGCGATACGTTGACAGCAGAAGCGGAGCTGAACTCGCGGGATATCTCAGCGACATTCTAACCATAATACGATCCTGTCTTCGGGACGTTTTACGAGGTCTGCCGGTCTGGGGTTTAGCATCTGTCGATCCTGATGACTTCAAACGAGCTACAATTCGTAGCACAACACTTCTGGACCTTCCTACAGTGGTTGCGATCACAGAATTTGACTTGTCCTCTTGGTGAGGGCACACAATCCTTTGTTTCTCATCACAGGACACCGGTCGTCTCTCACAAGCCGCCATGTTGACAGTTGAATGTTCCAATAATGAAAGACCATAAGAAGTAACTGTTAGTCCACCATTAACAATCTTCTAAATAACAAATACCTCGGTTAGTTGTTCATTTTTTTCTAAGTGACCCTTAACTTTTGGTTGCTGCAATTTGGAAGAGTGTTTATTTCCTCATAAATTACGAAATATTTATTCCATTCACTTGAAATTTTCACGAAGGATAGATATTAGATATATCTAAATATGTGCAAAATATCTAGTCTCAACATGAAAGAACATTCGTGAAAAAGCTAGAAATATAAAGGGAAAAATAACAATCAGAGAAGTGTACAATGAAGACAAATACAACAAAAGAAGACACAGAAGAGAAGAATGTAAATGATTGAGTGGTTCCCTTTCTCAAACAGGAAGCAAGAAGAAAGACAAAGAAAGGTATACTATGTCTATGTAGAACAAATGTAGAGTGAGACACAGGGGTCCGGGACAGACAGACAGAATTTCGCGTTTATTAATATGGAAGCAATTATTAAAATAATAATAAGTTAATAAAGTTTCTAAAATGCTCTTTCGTGTTACGTGGTTATTCGAGTGAAGTCGCTTGTCTTGGAATCAGTTGCAGACTTAAGTTTCGGGTTCAGTCCCATAGCGCCTCATCTTGGGACAGTGTCTTCTTTTATAGCCCCGGACTAACCAAAGCTTTTAGAAAGAAACTACGTAGAAGCCTGTGGCATACGTATGTGTGTCTGGGGACGGTGAGTGGTTGTTTGGGTATGTATGCAGCACATTTCATAACAAGCGGTGTTGGTTTGCTTACGTTCATGGGAACTTAGGCGGTTCGACAAAATAGAATAAGTAACAGAATTAAAAAGAATAAGGGACTTATCCTTAAATGTTTTCGGCCAAACCATTCACAGCGGTGTCCCAGGTTGCGCACAATCTTATGACTGAATTACATACATAAATACATATATACATACACACGTATGTGTTTCTATACATATACGTATACGCATATATATGTGTGTATATATATACACACACACACAAATATAATTATATATATACATATATATATACACACAACATAGTTTTTATATATATATGAGTGTATGCATATGTGTGTATATATTTCTATAGTTAGAGATTTATACTGTGTTATGTGTATGACTCAGAGATACGTGTCTCAGGGCGGGCATGCGCATGAAAGTGTATACGAGTGTGTGTGTGTGTGTACGTTTCTATATCTGTGTGTACGTGCGTGTGTATATATGTAAATGGTCTTATACGTATGCATGTATAATGAGACTTTTATACGGATGTATAATTATTCTTTTGTGTTGGAATGAGAAGAGATAACTTTCAAGGCTTGTGTCGATAGCGTTGCTGGTTACGTGGGCGGCAACACTGTACACCGCACGCGCATATAACACAGCATATATGATATACACACACACGCGCGCGCGCGCGCGCACACACACACACACACATACATACATACATGCAGAAAAATACATGCTTGCATACGATTTACATACGATTTACTACATACGTATACACACACACACATGTATATTTATATACACACAAATCTCTCCTCCCTCTCTCTTTTCCTCTCTCTCTCGCTTTCTCTCTCTCTC
>NC_068991.1:820498-822731 GCF_001194135.2 Octopus bimaculoides | reverse complement strand
TCTCTCTCTCTCTCTCTCTCTCTCTCTCTCTCTCTCTCTCTCTCTCTCTCTCTCTACATATATATATATATATATATATATACATATATAGAATAGAGAGATAGATGTAATTATGCATGCAGTATACATACATGTGTGTGTGCATGTGTGTATACGTACGTATCAAAACACGCACACGCACATATACACCATATACATGCACAGGCGGGCGCGTGTGTATATATCTATGTATATATAATTATGAAGCAGCGCCATTAGATAAGTTAGGTTCGTCAATGGCAAGATTACGTGGGTGTCAGCTATTTTGTCTGTCACACTATAAATACTTCAATTTGATTAGTTATTGGAGTTTAGAGGCTTGTTGGCATGGTATTACTGGTTGCTGGTGGTGGTGGTGGTGGCGGTAGCGGTTGTAGCGGTTGTAGCGGTGACGGCGGCGGTGGTAGTGGTGGTGGTGGTGCGGGTGGTGGTAGTGGCATTGGTAACTCGCCATTGTTATTTCTAATATTTGCGTAGGTGGCTTTGGCAACGCTTTGTTGCGTTTGTTCTGATTGGTTTTGTTGTTGCTATTATTGTTGTTAACCTAATTGTCATGTGATTTGAGATGTGGGACTATTGGTGTGGTGTAGTTTACAGTGATGATGATGATGATGATGATGATGATGATGATGATGATGATGATGGTGATGCGGAGGAGGAGGATAGTGATTTTTGAAAACGATAGTGGTGCCGATGTGCCCTTATCTTGCAGTCTGCTCTAACCCCGAAGATGTGGCCTACAGAGTCATCTCCTCAGTTCTACCATGTCTCCTTCATGTTAAGGACAGCCCCTGACCATGTTTGAGGTCGAGAGGCGATTGTGTAGGACGCTTATTTCTACAATCCCTCAAATACGACCAACTCTGCCATGCAACAATGGATCGGTTGAGTTACACTACGACAGCCTGGACAGTCAATTTCTGGTCAAGTAGATCTATGGCTAAAAGCATTCCAGCCTTGGCCATCCTATCTTTTCTTTTCCTGCATTCCTCATTTGGGCCCCCAATGTAGAGAGGTTGCAGTGATCCTGATATACGGCTTGTTTTTCACATTTTAAGCTTTACGTGCCAATCCCTCTCTGGGTTAGGCCGCAGCCAATTCCTTCTAGAGGGAATAAGAGAGAGGTACAAAGATAGATAGATAGATAGATAGATAGATAGATAGATAGATAGATAGAGTGTGTGTGAAAGAGAGAAAGAGAGGATTTGATCCTAATACTCGACAGGTACTTTATTTATCGACTCCGAAAATATAAAAAGTAAAGTTAATCTAAGCGAAATTTGAACTCACAACGAGGAGAGTCGGAACACATAGTGCTAACTCTCTAATGACTGGTCAAATCACTGTCTTTGTGCAAGGAACAGTGAATCACATCAGCCAACCCGCTTATTTCTAAGACAGCTGGTTGTGAATTGAAGGTGATTTAACAGATTCCTTTAGAAGGTCGAGTGACCACATCGAGTCTCCTTCATTGATTGATGCAGAGAATCTTTGACACCCAAAAAGTTTTATGTGTATAATGGGGATTTCTTCATCTCACTACCTGACGTTCTCGGAAGATTTTAGATGTTGCAGTCTTTTTTTTTTTTTCATTGTCTGCTGGAAGGAAGAAACCAAAATTATTTTGCGTAATGAGTTCTTGTCTTTGTGTATTTTTTGGAGATTCATTTCTGAGAAACCGTATTTATTCGTTCTTAATACGTTCTGCAGATTCGAGCGTGAATATCTGATGCTTTTCGGTGTCGGAGAACACCTCCTCCTTATAAACCTTTATTTTCATAGCAGAAGCGATTCATTGTGTTTCTTCAGATAAAGCTCTCCTTGTTCTGCCAATCAATTTAACAAGAGCACAAGATGCTTGTTTACAAATCATTTGTTGATGTGTATTGATGTCTGTCAGAACAGATAATAATTTATGAGTCACACCATGGTGTCCCTTTATACCCGTGAATATTCTAAAAAGGTGAGATGTTCTCTGATGAAGGAAAGCAACAGTGATCAGACGATCATATTTGAGTCAACCAGAATCTAATATTAAAGAATGGACAAATACGTTATTGTTTGGATTCTTGCTGTTCTGCGTACATCTCAAGAATTATTAGCTTGGAAGGAACTTTACTTGGCATTATTTTGTGTGTGTGTGTGTGTGTGTGTGTGTGTGTGTGTGTGTGTGTGTGTGTGTGTGTGTGTGTGT
>NC_068991.1:816872-819971 GCF_001194135.2 Octopus bimaculoides | reverse complement strand
GGACGGGGAGGGAAGAGGAGAGGAGGTGGAAGATGAAGGGGAAGGGAGAGAGGTTTTAAGTTGTTTTTCGGTTCTAAATTAATGTTTGCGCTGTTAAGATAATTACTCAGTGCTAACACAAACAACACACTAATTATACAGTGCTCCCGTCACGGGCTAAAGTACCTTCTCGTAGTACCCACAGATAGATAGATAGATAGATAGAGAGAGAGAGAGAGAGAGAGAGAGAGAGAGAGGGAGAGATACACACACACACACACACACAAACACACAAACACGCACATAAATTCTCTTTATGTATGTACAAATAATGTACATGTTTTTCTTTGATATTTATTTAAGTTCTTCTTTATGGAATTTTCAGCTGGTCATTAACAAAGGGAGGAGACTTTTTCAGTTCAGACAATTCCCGGCATTTGTAAATACATGTTTCAGTTAGTGTGTGCATATGTATGTGTGCCGCTGTGTGTGTCTACATATGTGTGTGCGCGTGCACGCGTGTTTAAACGCTTCACTAAATAAAGACGCGTTTCTTTTTGAGGCTGTGGTGAAGTGATAATGATGCTGCAGTGGTATTCAAGTCTGGGAGCACGGTTTCGAATAGACTACTTATCCAAATATGTTTAACAACAAACCCAAGGATACAAATGTACGTATGTATGCATGTATGTTCTATTCTGTTTTTAATTATTTAAATTATTTCCCTGGGAAAGAAGATGGCTTCTAACAAAATTACCCCCCCCCCCCCACCATCGTTGCAATGTAGATAACAAAAACAATGTCACATTTTAAACTTGAGAAAAGTTTTGCATATTTTTATTGTTCCGCTTACAGAATGTATTTGTAATATGCAAATCAGATGATTGATTTCCAGAGTGTCACATAGGCATTCACTCACAAAACCAAGAGCACCGATTATTATTGGTAAAAATAGGAACTTACTAGTAGAGACACCCGGCGTTGTTCGGAATTAGAACGGCATAGTTTGGATATATATATATATATATATATAATATATATATATATATATATATATATATATATATATATATATATATATATATATATTACAGTTATGTTGAAACAGGTAATGCAGGAAAGTGCAGCATTATCGACAAAACATTTGTGGAGTAAATGTTGAAGCTTTGCATAATCGACAGTTTGAGTTTAGCACACCGATTTGGACAGAATTATCATTTTTATAAGAATGGGATGGATCATGTCTGAAAGCAGCTCCATGTGTTGTGAAGAACGAAATTTGTATGTGGTCTGTTTCCGAGAGCTATTCTATTGGACCTCTGTGTAATCTGGTCTGCTAAACGTTATTTTAAGGATTCAGTATTAAGTGCTTCAGAATGTCTTTGCTGATCTTGAGAAAATCTCCTCTCCCTTCTCTCTTGAGACTGTATTTGACGTGCTGCAGCATGCGTTTGATGATCTTTGGAAAGTGTCATGTCTCTTCTGGCTTGAAACACCATCTGACGTACTGCAGCCTGCAGCATGCCGTCGCTGATGTGGAGAAAGCCTCATGTCCCTTATGACTTGAGACTCTCGCCTTCGGTTTTCTGCCCCCACCTCCTTGCTTTATAGGTGTTTCTGGACAGATTACGTTTTTTCTTTGTTGGCATATTTTTTCAATATTTCAAACAAAAAATTATGAACATATAAAAAAAAATACATTAGTCTCTATCTTTGTAAGCAGTTGTATGTAGTGTGTCTATATTTTTGTATGCAGTGTAAATTATTCCTGAAAATACACCTTACCATCTCAGAAAAGACCACGCTGGATAATGTAATCTTGAGTTCCCTGGATATAGGTAGAAGATGGGATAGTCAGAGCTGGAAAGCCGTTGACCGTCTACACGATTAGGACTAGTCTGGGGTTAGAAAAGAAGAACAACAACTATAACCAGGATTATGAGTGGAAACCGCCAGAAATGGAGGCGGACACGAATTTTAATATTACTAAAAAAAACAAAAAAAAACACCATCAGAAATAGTATCTGAGTAAGGTTTGAACCCGTATCTTCATGCTTACATTGTCAGAATTAGCGACGTATTAAATTTGTCAACCAGTTTCACTACTAGACAGCCAGAATGCATTTTCCATTCTAAAAGAGTAATTTAACAGAATAAAAAAAAAACAGGAACTCATTAGATTTGCCAAATAATTCGAACTAATATGGAAGCGGTAAGAATATAGGAGACAAAAACAAGAAACGGTTGGTGCCACACTCTGTTTTTCTTTCATTCTGGTGTAATATTTCAAAAGAAGCTCCATATTGAAGATAATTTAAACTGTCCAATATTGGAACAATTTCGGAATAAGAGGAAGAGAAGAATCTGCACTAACTTTGGCTTAAGGAAAAATTATCCATTACGATGGCATACTTGATAAAATGGAGGAGTTTAATCAATGGACGAGTGGAAGATTCTACAGACAGACAATGGCATCTATGACAGTAATATACATACATATATATATATATATATATATATATATATATATAAAACGGTGTGTCTTTATATATGTAGATAGTGTTGTATCTCTATACTTGCATATACACACATATATATATGTGTGTATATATACATATGTATATATATATATATATATATATATATATATATTTGTGTGTGTGTGCGTGTGTGAACGAGAGTATGAGTGCGAGCGTATATCGGAGTGTATATGCTCAAGCATAAAATAATGGTATTTTAATGCGCACACACTTACACACAAATGCATACACACACACATGCGCATACACACGCACGCACGCACACACACACGCGCATACACACACGCACATACACTCACACACGAATAAGATATGCTGAAAGAGAAGGGTGTGGAAGAGGAGAGCGCGGTGCGAAGCAGTGCAGAAGTATATACTTATCCAAGCATGTGTACATGCTCCTACTCACTAACGCGGATACACGGTTCCACATGGCTCATGCAGCCATCTTTTATCAATGTAGAACTATGGAGAAACACATACACACACACATACACACACACATATATCAATAAATGTTCCATTTATAAACACGTGTGTATTCTTGAATGGTGGGTGTATATATATATATATATATATATAT
>NC_068991.1:813499-815657 GCF_001194135.2 Octopus bimaculoides | reverse complement strand
ATATATATATATATAAAGAGAGAAACTGAGAGAAAGAGAGAGTGTGTTTGTGCGTAGGTGTGTGTGTGTAAATTGGTGAATGTGCGTAAATGTGTGAAGGTGAGTGAGGCCGCTACATTGTTTCATTTGGTTTCCTACTCCGTTTCTCCGAAAGCTATCATCCAGCTAAAATTTCCATCTTTGTTACTTTTAAATTTATGACAACTTCAGATTTATTACCCCCGCCTTCGCCTTCCACAACACATGTTAGCCAATTAAAACTTACCGCATCAGAACTGTAAATATTTTTAGCTGAATCCGGATGGAACCATACAGTAATCATACCCAGTTTTTGCGTGGGTTAGGCCTGTAGAGAAGTCAGTTGAAGAATTTATCAAGGGCTTTGTCAAAAGTGTGCGCTTTATTCGCAATTTCTGTCCCTGTTTATGTGTGCGCGAAATGTTGATGAATAAATACAAGGACACGTGACTATGATATTAGAATCCAATTGGTGCTTTCTTAATTCTTTCATGGTGAAAGCAAAAGGCTTTTTTGAGAATTACTGTAGATGCTTCACCTTCTGTAAAACTAAACCGATTCTGCCAGATCACCGTCTTACAGATAGACAATAATATTAGAGTAGCCTGTATAGAGATGAAGACTTAATGGTTTTAAGTAGTGGTATAGATTCACAGCCACATACGCAGGAAATAATCATAGCTGCGCTATGAAAGATTAATTCCGAAATAACAAGAGAAGCGAATCTATTATTTGCCAATTTCCTGGTTACAATTATGAAGCTAACCTCAGATTCCTACCAATTTTCTATAAAACCTAACAAGTAACTCCTAAACATACAGTCATATTCCAGACATCCACTAAAGGTAGCTAAACAAGTCTCCTGTCATTAGTAATTGCCTAAACTGTCTTTTCTTTGATAATGCACCTCTTCATCGGGCAGATAACAAGTATAACTAGGCCTTCGTACGTAACCGCTTGCAGAATACAAAAGTATGTAATAGCATATTATATTGTATATACAATAGCATATAATCCATCTATTGATATGAAAACTGCACCAGAGAGAGAGAGAGAGAGAGAAATATGGTCTGGTGCAATCCACCGTACAACAAGTATATATAACCAACGTGAGAAAACCATTCTTCTCCTCAAGAAGCAAATATTTCTACAAAGGGTTACAAACTTCGAGAATTATTCAGCAAGAAATATATAAAACCCTAATTATAAAAGTCGACTATATCAGCATTTTAATTTTTTCTTTCAAACATCGTCAACAAGAAAACACTATAATAGTAGAGGTGGCTTTATTGACATTGCTTGGTCGATTTCATATAATAATAGTTGAAGACGGAACAATTTATTTTTGACGTCATAAGGGATCCCACGTCATTAATAAAGAGAAAGATAGAATAAGTGGATAGTAAGATATTTTTGATATATCCGTTTGAATCAACAGAGAGAACAATAATCATGTCATACATATGACCCTTTAGAGATTGTTCCACGGACGAATGCGGTTCCATTCGTGTACATCTACCACTGTTTATCATTTCAGACGTCTATGAGCATCATCACGTGTAAATAAACTTGACTCATACCGAGCAGAAATCTCTTTGTTAAATATATTCGACTTTTGTTATTCCTTTTTATCAGATGAAGACATTTTTCCTAATGATTGATTCTCAGTAAGAAATTTTCAAAAAGTTATCAAAAGAAACAAATACTAACAACATTAATCTATTTTATTTTTTTCCAATCTTCTCACATTCCAGTTACATCTGTACTTTAATAAACTAGCTTTTGTCAGTGCAATTTTGAAATTGAAACTTAAACAAAATTTATATATTCGTGTGGCTATGGAGATAAATGTTCAGTTCAAAAAAATATTTGCAGCCGCAACAGGAATGCTAGAAACTAATGAAATGTATTTGCAACTGGAATATTACAACATGGACGAATTGCACCAAAGATTATTATTTCTACGTTTTTCTTCCCATGAAAACTTCTGAAACTTAGTAAAGAAAAGAAATCGCCGAAAATGAGATGAGATCTTTTTTATAAAACTGCACTGGCGTTTATTTAAATACACACACACACACACACACACACACACACACACACACACACACAAACACAAACACACACACACAAACACACA
>NC_068991.1:811957-813267 GCF_001194135.2 Octopus bimaculoides | reverse complement strand
TCTCTCTCTCTCTCTCTCTCTCTCTCTCTCTCTCTCTCTCTCTCTCTCTCTCTCTCTCTGTTATATATATACATAGATACGGACGTAGTGGATTACAGCTAGCCTGGTGCGGCCGAAGGTTAGCTGTTATCCCCTACGCCCGTATCCCTGTATATAAAACAGAGAGCTGCATCAAACAGACGCACAAATCTGTCGCTCATGTCTAAATCTCGCTAAGAGTTGTTGTTCTTATGTGTAACCCACATCTTTATTTTAATCATTGCTGCTTAGTGTGCTCCTAATTAATTAATTAATTAATTAATTACAGCTTGAAAAGCATGCACATGCCAGTAAATATATTATTTGCTGTTTATATATAAGAACGGCAATTCTTAATGGACTGTGAACGACAAATTCGGTATCTGCAGCTGATGAAGCGTAAAGATGCAGAAACATGTGGCCTGTAGTCAGATGATGTCATTTGGTGTCCAGCTCAGAATGATTTCACGTATATTGCCTGTTGGTAGAATTTCTCTTCCGAGGCAGTTATCGTAACGAAGATGTTTCTAAGTATGAGTGTACACGAAAATATTATATAATGATTATAAACAGTTTTGTTTTAATCATCGCTGCTCTGTGTGCCTGTAGCATAACATTATATAAGATAGACAGATATATAGATAAACACGTGCTTACATACAGATACATGTAGATGCACACTGAAGTGATAGAGTTTAATGTAGATATGTAAAAATTCACAGATATGCAAATATGCAAATATGCAAATGTTCCATATATACAAGCCGCTAGTTTCTGAGACTTTGGAAGGTTTCAAGTGAATTGTGTCATCCCTAAGATCAGTGATGGAATCTCTTGCCACATTGATGAGATTATTAATTCAATCGAAACCATCTAACGTCTCCTCAGAAATCACTTACACGTATAGCTATGTGTGTATATGTGTGTGTGCATGTGTGTGAAATCTATGTGTGTGTATGTATATATGTATACATGTCTGTGTGTGTGTGTGTGTTATTTCCTGAACAGAATTAATTCCATTGTTCCAAGTGAATTTATGTAATAACAACGAAGCCGTTTATGGAATTAATGACACCCTCCCCTTCACCCTTTATCTGATATCGACTATACACCTCCACCCCACCCTACCCCTACAATCACTTACCCACCCCACCTCTACACCTGCAATGCATCAGCAAAGCCCATTATTTCTAATTATTAGAAATATTCGAGATTATTGTAAGTTTTCCATCGTTGCTTATATCAATGGATGGTTGGAATTAAGGAAAATATGCTGGGGTGGTTGAGTGGCG
>NC_068991.1:806459-811882 GCF_001194135.2 Octopus bimaculoides | reverse complement strand
TGTGTTGTTGTTGTTGTTTGTGGTGGTGGTGGTGGTGGTGGTGACTAGTGGTGGTGGTGGTGGTGGTGACTGGTGGTGGTGGTGGTGGTGGTGGTGATGGCGGTAATGATTGTGATGGTATTGTTTTTGCTTTGCTGTTGTTGTTATTGCTCAGACCCCATGTTTGAGAAGACGTTTTACGAATCTCACTCCAACCACAGCCGCTACAGCGTCATAGAAACGTCACAACAGCTAAGGGAAGATAACTCCTACATAGTGACAGGACCTGCTACTATTAGCAGCTAAATGTCCCTCAGATCACGCGTTAGTCTTAAAACTGAAAACCCAATGTACATATAGTCCTGATGACATGAAATTTGAATACTAGATGGGATGGCCACAGTTGGAACATCTTTGATCATAGGTTTCTTAGTCACAGCAGACCACATGTTAAAAACATCAGACGATTGTGCAGCATGTCATCAGAGTCTCAAATACCACAACATTAAACTATCAAATAGTATGATAGCAAACTATCAAACACTACTACGTACATCAGACACGAAACGCCAACCAAAATATCGAACGATAATACACAGACAGACGTACATAACAGACGACATAATCGAGAAGGAGTTAAAAAGAACAAAACATTTCATTGCGATGTACAAATAATATCAGATTCAAATTTTGGCACAATGCCAGCAATTTAAGGGGTAAGTCAATTACGTCGACACCAGTATTCAACTGGTACTTATTTTAATCGATCCCGAAAGGAGGAAAAGCAAAGTCAACGTTGGCAGCATTTGGACTCAGAACGCAAAGTCGGAAAAAATGGTGCTAAGCATTTTTTCCGGCGTGGTTACGAGTGTGCCAGCTCGTCGCCTTGAAGATGGGAACAAATATACGCTCAGTAGTTAGAGCGTCGAGCTTAAGATCGTGAGGTTACGAGTTCGATTCCCGGACCGGGCTGCGTGTTATGTTCTTGAGCAAGACACTTTATTTCACGTTGCTCCAGTTCGCTCAGCTGTAGAAATAAGTTACGACGTCACTGGTGCCAAGCTATATCGGCCCCTTTTCCTTTCCATTGGATAACTTCAAATGAAGCTAATAAATTAGTTGGGTTTTTTTTTGTTTTTATTTCCTATGTTATGTCACAAATGTTAGCACTAATGATTATTACGATGAAAACCGTATCACTCGGCCCAAACTTAAAAGAAGGGATACCTACTTTGTATTTTAAATAAGAACAAGCAAATGGAGCGGATAAAAACTCGACATTGCCAGAAATAAATCATTTCTCTTAACTTCCCTGGAGGTGCGTAGTTAGTTCTTATTGCTTCTAGTTTGCTGTACGGCAATGAGTTACGGAAAGCTGTCCTTAAGTCTGCGCTCTCTTTTGACAGGTCTCAGTACTTGTGCTTGGTAGGAAATGAAGTTCAACTCCAGGGAATTTCTGAAAATGCTAAAAGCCACATTCCTGCAGAAGCGTGGGTTGAACAAAATTACAGTCTATTTTCTTTTCCATGATTTCCTTTTCTTTGAAATTTAATCTTTAATATATTCCAGTTATGTCTTAAATCGGTCTCTTCTCAGTATATCTTTAAAATAGTTGCGTCACACGATTAATGTTCAAGTGTTCGGGCTAAATTTGAAAATTTTTCTTTATGCCTCTTTATTATTTTTCTTTTTTCGGGTGCAGATTGATATTGGTGAACAGTCAACGGTGTTGGAGGGCATAAAGTTTAAAGCTGTAGTTGAGAAAATGTCGGCTGACACGGGGGGCTGGAAGCCATATGAAAAAGAGTTTCCAGTATCAAAAGGATTTGCGCTGGGAATCAAAACGACGACATCATGATTGCTGCTCGATGATCTGCGAACAGAGAATTGGTAAGCGATGAGGCATGACATAGGCAACTGCAATAGGAACTTCGAAGCTGTGGCCAGCAGGAAGAAATACATCAGGAGTTCTAATTGCACCCCCACGCCGGAATTCATTCAACAATTGATGAACAGGACCTTAGAAGCTGCTGGGAACTGGTCAAACCCTGGCTTGGGAGGATTGCTTCTGAAAGCAATATGTATGGCGGTAGGATTCGGCTCCTAGCCGTACCTCTGGGAAGAATCAGAAGTGGTTGTCAGAATATATCCACGATTTCCCCAATCCCAAATTTTGGCCTCCTAATTCCTCCGATTGTAACTCCATGGGTTACTATGTGTGGGGCATGGTTGACAAGTGCTTTGCACAAGAACACAACGGACCGCTCGAACCCATGACCTCGCGATCGTGAGTGCAGCACCCTAACCACTAGGCCATCCGTCCTCATATACGACAAACAATAAATTCCCTTGACTAGCACGAAACTATATTTAGATATGGGAGTCAGCAAAAGAGCCTGTAGGGTGTCGATCGTCCCATTGAGAAATAGCAGTTAAATCTTTCTCTAATTTTATCATAACGTCTTTAAAAATGAGGGACAGTGAATGACGTAATCTCATATCTATGTGTGGACTAGCAAAGAATGATAAGGCATGGTTGGAACGGCTTCAATCATAGTTTTTGTGGATCAAGTTTGACCTAGTGTCAAACAACAACAATAACAATACATAATGGTAAGATGTCGGTAAGACACCACACGTGACCATCGAACTGACCAGTGACGTAAAGCTAAGCTGCCACACTGGAAATTAGCTGACCAATCACATTCAAATTAGCTGACCAATCACATTCAAATTAGCTGACCAATCACATTCAAATTAGCTGACCAATCACATTCAAACAATTAAATGAGCAAATGTCGTACAAAACTAAAAATGGAATCATCTGTTTCCTTACACACACACACACACCTGTGTGTATGTGTGTGTGTGTGTATGTGTGCGTGTGTGTATCTGTGTGTGAGTATGTGTGTGTGTGTGTGTGAGACTGGCTACATCTTCTTTTGAACTTGTCATCCCTTGTAATGTGCGTATGTGTGCGTGTGTGTGTGTGTGTGTGTGTGTGTGTGTGTGTGTGTGTGTGTGTGTGTGTGTGTGTGTGTGTGTGTGTGTGTAATGTTAACAAATACAGCCGATAAAAAGTCGGGACAAAAACAAAAACAAAACAGAATTCTAGCCTCGCTTTGAAGAATAAACAGAGAAGGAAAGAGAGAGAGAGAGAGAGAGAGAGAGAGAGAGGAAAGAGAGGGGAGAGTGAGGGAGAGAAAGAGAGAGAGAGGGGGGGAGAAAGAGAGATCAACAAACAGAATGAGAGAAAAAGAGATAGAGAAAGAAAGACAGAGCGTGTATAGTTTTGATTATGTACCCAGAATCAACAGACTCGGATAAAAACTGACCGAGTTTTAGTGGTTTTTAACATCGATCAATCACAGCTGATCAATCACCGATAGCTACTCGCCTTAACGAACACACACACACACACACACACACACACACACAGCGTTTACTAAATAAATGAAGTCCTGACCACTACCAGCGTCCCAGTAGGAGTCCCGATATTTGTCGTCTCCACCAGAGAAAGTTCTCAGGATTACACCAGCCGCCATCTTTAATTGAAGTAAACCCCTTGTCAATTACGACATGTAGAACTACATTTAGATTATAATATATATATATATATATATGTGTGTGTGTGTGTGTGTGTATGTGTGTGTGTGTATGTATGTATGTATGTATGCATGTATGTATGCATTCTTTTATTCTTTCACGTGTTCAAGTCATTTAACTGCGGCCATGCTGGAGCACCGCCTTTCGTCGAACAAATCGACCCCAGGACTTATTCTTTGTAAGCCTAGTACTTATTCTATCGGTCTCTTTTGCCGAACCGCTAGTTTGCTGGGACGTAAATACACCATCATCGGTTGTCGAGCGTTCATATTAGCTACTCAAGACCAAAGCTTATTAACCCGGAACTACCAAGCCATTGTGATAAAAAATGGAGCTGACCCACAATGCTGATTCTGTAACGATGAGATTGAAACTATAGACTACTTAATCTCAGGGTGTAGAGTCTTAGCACCTGTAGAATATAAAGTAAGACATGACAGGCGGCCAGTATTTACACTGGACAATATGTCGATATTATAAAATCAAAACCGCAGACAAATGGTATAAACACCATCCTGAAGCTGTGACTGAGGGAGAGAATGTGTCGATTCTCTGGGACTTCCGCGTACATACCGACAAAACTATAAAAGCTAATAAACAAGATATTATTATAAAAGATCAGACAAAAAAGATGTGTTTATTAATTGACATGAGTATTCCCTGTGATCACAATATAGCGGCGAAAGAATTTGGCAAGGTCAGTAAATATAAAGACTTGCTAATAGAAATTGAAAAAATGTGGCACCTCAAGGCGACTACCGTACCAGTGATTGTAGGACCTCTAGGAATGATAAAAAAAAGGTACTGAAACCTATTTGAAAATGATACCAGGCTTACCATCCCTACAGGAAGTGCAAAAAATCGTGCTAACTGGAACGACTCATGCACTGAGAAGAGCATTATCGCTGTAAAAACAACATCCATTCATGAATTTATTTATTTATTAATTTTTTTACATATTTTACCTGTGAATTTGCGTGTGTAAACTGGGAATGCATACAATGAGCTTCTCTGCCCTAGGTGCACGGAAAACACTCGGCAAGAAATAGAAGAAAATTTGAAGAAAGAAGAAAAAAACACGATAATAATAATAATAATAATAATAATAATAATAATAATAATAATAATAATAATAATAATAATAATACTTGCAACAAGTATGGACTTGACAGAGCAAAAAGAAAAATGGTACGAACATAAACCCGAAGGCATCATCGAAAATGATAATGCAAAGATCCTATGGGATTTTATAATTCAATGCGACCATGAGATAGAGAATAGGAAGCCGGACATAGTGTTAATTGAGAAAGAAAACAAACTATGCTGGATCATAGATATGGCATGCCCAGCTGACAACAAGGATTGTGATAAGGAAGAAAGAAAATCGAGAGATATAACAGGTTAGCTTGGGAGGTTAAGCAGTTGTGGTCGATGAAAAAGGTAGCAGTAGTACCAATAATTGTCGGAGCCCTGGGAACAGTGAGTAAAAATCTTGAGAAGTACGTGGAACTAATAGGGGCTGCAATAAGGGTGGAGCACTTGCAGAAGACAGCACTGCTTGGAACCGCTCAAATACTCCGAATGGTGCTCGAAAATGAAGGGGTGTTACCTTAGTTTACTTGTAGTGAACAGCTGATATCGTAGTACATCTCCAGCGTTAGAAGCTGTGCAAAGACAATAAAATAATAATAATAATAATAATAATAATAATAATAATGATGATGATGATGATGATGATGATGATTTCAAACTTTTGCACAAGGACAGCAATTTCGGAAGAGGAGACTAATCGATTACATCGATCCCCGTGTTTTACTGGTACTCATTTTATTGACCCC
>NC_068991.1:800230-801284 GCF_001194135.2 Octopus bimaculoides | reverse complement strand
ATATATATATTGACATATATATATGCATATATGTGCGTATGTGTTTTCATATACATATATTCATATGTATATACATATGTATGTATATGTACATATATGTGCATATATATATATGTATGTATGTATGTATGTATGTATGTATATGCATTCATGTGAATATGTATATTAGTGTAAGGTAATATATTGGTGATATGAAAAATAATCAATGCTGGGAAGCCATTGACGAAGACTAGCCGGGATCTGAAGACCTGAAAGGGAAGAATCCATTACTAGTCCACAGCGAATTGCTGTGATCTACACACAGAGACATCTATTAACAACAACAGCAGAAAGAACGGGAAATAACGGTTCTATATCACTTAAATGGTAAGATAACATAACAGAAGCAAAGAGAATCAACAAACAGACCTGAATAGAAGCTAATAAACCTTCAAAGAAAAATTAAAAACCACCAATCGAAGAAATAAAAAACAAACAAACAACTACAGAAGATGGAGATACCAATGTCGGTTTCTCACTGATGACTTTTAACTCATTTTTTTTTCTATATTTATTCTGAATCGGTCGAAAGGAGAATAAGCGATAGGAAATTTAGATTTAATCCTAGAATAGTCTACAGATGGATTATGGAACAGAGAAGAGGTATCTTAGAAGCTTTCTCCTGGAAAGAAATAGTTTCTTATTTTTAAATTTCTTTTCCAGGTAAATCCGGAATAAGAAGCCAGTGTTTGAGTTGAGTTAGTATTATGTTAAGACTAAACCCGAGTTATTGTGGTATAAATAACGATATGTTACGAAATGAAAAAAGGCTGAAATGTCGTGGCAAGAACCACGTCTGTTAGAAATATATCGGTTGGCAGAGAAGGTTAACCTTTTACCAACATTATCTCATTAACTTGTTCCAACAAACAATTTCGAAGAGGAGAAATCGATATATCAAGTTGGTTGATATTAAACGGAGACAGAGAAAGAAAACTGGAATGAAACTAGGCTTCTCGTGTGTGTGTGTGTGTGTGTGTGTGTGTGTGTGTGTGTGTGTGTGTGTGTGTGTGTG
>NC_068991.1:794444-798016 GCF_001194135.2 Octopus bimaculoides | reverse complement strand
ATATATATATACATATTATGTATGTATGTATGTATGTATGTATGTATGTATGTATGCATGTATGTATGCATGTATGTATGTGTGTACGTATGTCTTTATGTATGTATGGATGGATATATAAACCTGAGTGATAAACAGATTTGTCTATACATACACACACACACACACACACACACACATATACATATACATACATGCAACGACGGGCTGAGGGGAAGTCCCTCAGCAGGATATTCTGTATACCATATACATATATTTAGAGTCTCACACGTTTAATTGAGTGAACTTAATAACTCTGGTTAACTTAGATTATCCTTGCCAATAGGAAACAAAGAAAGATGAATTCAACACTATCACAATGAAGTGAGAAGTGGACGTCGTCTTAAAAGCCAACAGGTGGCAGCACTTTGAAAAATAGGTTGGGGAAGATATGCAAAGTGGAGGGGTCGGACTGGAGTCACCGGAAGGCTCGGAGAATGGTGCGTTGGAGGGGCAGGGTGGGGGTGGTAGGTGAGGAGAAACGGAAGACAGGCAACGGCAGGGCGGGTGCGAGGAGATAGAGCAGAGGCACGTTGCGGAACGTGTGTGTGCGTGTGCGTGTGTATGTGGAATTGTGTCTGTAAAGGAAACGGTATATTTTGTTGAGCCGAACTTCTGAAGAATTAAAGTACATTTCTTGCAGTTGAGTTGTGAAAGATGTTTATGCAGATATTAGAAAATAGGGTCCATGCGTTTTACCTGAACTTTTAAATCACCCAATGTTGTCAGGATTAGGAGATTGATCTGTAATCGAAGTTCTTGTAATCGATATCAAATATTGTCTGCGTGGTCTGGATGTAATTGGAAATAAGAACTTTGTAAATAAATTGATAAAAGTAAGAAATATGGACATCAAAGTAAAATGAATATTTTAAATAGGCGAAGCGGAGGTAAAGACAAGAAACTGAATCTATTATTGGAATCAAAGTATTAAATAATTTAATAAATTATTTAATTATGGTACGAATGCAGATGTAAAAATAGAGGAATAAAAATGCATGCAGAGAATTTAGATGAAACAATATACAAGTCATAATTATCACAAAAGAGAATCTTTAATTGAAATTAAACTAGATTAGTGAAAAGTAAAGCTAAAAATAGTGCTGCCAGTGGAGATAAAATGGTATAAAAATGTATGCAAAGGACTGGTGAGGCAAGGAACATTTGTTTAGTTGAAAATGTCAGTCTTCAAGATTCTGCGGAGAAAGTCTATTGAATATTAAGTCTTTGGTAAATTGCATTTTGAAACGTTTCCTGGTGCAAGTGTTATACGGTTCCTTATTCTCAGATTTTAAGGTTCGGATTTATTATTCAGTTCTCAGTTGTGACTGACCAGCGAAATTTGAGGATTTTTCCAGAGTTCCAAAAGACATCGAAGCAGGAAATATATTCAAATTTGAATGGGTTGTAGGGTCGCAACAATATTTACATAAGAAGCGATCTTGATGTTGTTAATTGTTAATTGGTAAACTGTGTCTTTAGGTAAGAACTTTCAGCTATAGAAGTGGGTTTAAGGATTATGCAATTAATGGTGCTTTGTAAATAAATTACCAATTTTGGTTATTCAACTTTGAAATAACTAGATTTCGTCAAAGCTAAGACTGTTGAAATAACAAATTACAATGGCACTTTGCAAACAAATTGGTGGTATTTATATGTTGTGACAAGGAAACGATGAATTGTATGGATACAGTTAAAGGGAGACAAAACAACTGAACGCCTTTTCCTGTTATTATTTGAGGAACTCCGGATCTACATTCAGTGTACAGAATCATATCTCTAAGCCAAATTCTATAGAGTGCTGCATCATAATATTGGGCTGTTTCTGTGACCATTTGCTTGTTAACAGAAACTTGGGACGGCACCAGTGTTGATTTATAAAGATTAAAGGTTCGCTTAACTTAAGAGATTTTCAAGAAATTAATTCCGATGGCATTAGTTTCAACAGTGACTCGAAATGTTAGGTTTACGCCAAAAAATGATAGGAAGTTTTTCTGAATCAGTTGGTCATTTTGGGGTTGTAATATATATGCAATGGTGGGCACAGTTCCACTAATCCGCTAACAGCTAATTAGCGAACTTTTCGTTTAGCGGATTAGCGAAGCTAACCTTTTGGTTAGCTGTGCCCACCACTGCATATATGTATGTATGCACACACACACACACACACACACACACACACACACACACACACACACACACACATATATATATATATATATATATATACGTGTATATAGTAATAATCCTTTCTACTCTAGGCACAAGGCCTGAAATTTGGTGGGCGAGAGATATTCGATTGCATCGGTCCTAGTACTTAGCTGCTACTTAATTCATCGACCCCTTACGTTGTAAGGACGTAACTGAAAATACTGGCTATCGAAATAGATGCTAATAATAAATTTTTGTTCGTTGATCATTTTTGTGACGTAAATTTTCAATTTGAACAAAATAATGTTGGTACGGTCTTGAAATTATTTTGCCGACAATTTTCAATCATTTCAATTAATTGCGCATTAAAATTATTCAAATTGTAAGGATATATATAACGCTTATATCATTCGAAAGAGAGAAAAATTCTACATAAACTGTAAAAAGTAAAAAGAAAATTATATACAGTTTTGTTAAAAATAAATTAATGAAGGAATAGAATTGTCGTCATCAGTCTTCTTTTGGCCAGTGTGTGTGTGTGTGTGTGTGTGTGTGTGTGTGTGCGTATGTAAATATATATATATGTATCTTTTTAATTTGTTTACGGGAAACGGTTAGAGTATACAAATAAAGCAGCTATTCCATTATGCCGGCAACACTCTAATGATAATCGGTGAACCAGTTTTGTGGGGTTGCACCCAGTTGGACCGATATAATGTAGGATAAATATAGTAACAATATCAATAATCCTTGGGTGGAATTTATAAATATTTTGATACGCGCGTTTCCACAAGTTTTTTTTCATTGAGAAGTGATTGTGGAATAATTAGATTAAATATTGGGGTTGCTGAATCATTATTATGTTGTCTTCACGGAAGTCTTCGGTGCATCAGAAAAAAAACAATTCTTTTGTGATACAGTGTATAACGTGTCCCTGAATGGTGGGGATGAACCAAATAATAATTCTGTCCCCAGCTCATTAGTTTTTAGTTTATTTGTGGTGGGTGAATTGTGTGTTAATGTATTTATACCTTGTTTACAATATAGAGCAATTAAGACGGGGAGATACGAAGAAAAAAAAAACCTTTGAAATATCAAGTAATATTGATGTGTACCAAAATCCTTATATACACAGTTGTCAATTTAAATTTCTCGCGAATAAAAACATTATTTATCTTAATTGGAGAAGCACTAATTAATTAATTCTTACGGGATTCAACGATGTTTATATAACCGTGAAGGTATTAATTTCATTAGTGTCTCCACCGAAATATATTTGTTTATTTTGTGAATATATATATATATACACACACACACACACACACACACACACACACATATATATATATATATATATATATATATATATATATATATATATA
>NC_068991.1:786148-793812 GCF_001194135.2 Octopus bimaculoides | reverse complement strand
TATATATATAGCGAGAGAGATAAATAGATAGATAGATCGACAGGAATCAGAACTTCTTCGAGTTGTTGTTTAGCAACAAGAATCTTGATTCATGATATTCAGAACTGATCATTCCGATTCTTTTTCAATTATAGTTTATCTTGGACAACATTATCTCATGCTTATTATTTATTTCAAGACAGGAACGTTTGGCTGTTATTTCTAGCTGATCGGCAGGCTACGTGGTGCAGTGGTGTGGAACATTACTTGGGGCAAAGTGCAAGGACATAAGGACGTGTGTGGGTGCAGCTGTGATACGAGAATTAATGAATCATTAATCTACGAAATCATTATTATGCATGAGGTCACGCCATGAAACATTAATTTCAAATGTAATCGTGCATTAATTATGAAGTTAGAAATAATACTTTAAATACTGAAGCAGCAAAGACGCCCCAAAGTGTAATGTTTTTATTTAATGAAATTTGTTGTGTTGCATCTTAATGAGGAGGCTGGCTCTACTTAGCTTTGGAATGATTTGAGATGAGATTGTTAATGCGGCATTCCTTGGTTTGCAATATTATCTGTGTGTCTCGCAGACAAATGAATGTTGACAAAATTTCATGACGGGGAAAAAATGTTCACTCGTTAATAGAAAAGAATGATGCAATTTCAATGGTTGATTCCTGATAAATGGATAGTTTTTCTAATATCTACATAGAATATATAAAATTCCGAAATTGATAGAGCATTAAATTTGGATATCAAGGAATTATCAGTCTAGAATTGAAATGATCCGAGCTGCAAGAATACAGCATTTGACATCACAACAAAAGCAATTTCGTTTATTTGTAGTTCGAATTCCTGATTTCATAAATCTGGAGACCATCGAAATCTTCTGAAACATATTCCATTCACCTTTGATTTCTTTCAACGATGGAATAATTAACAGCCATTCTTTTATCAGTTTAATTTGTCGTCGTCAACATGTCCCGTGCGCCTGCAGCGCATTGATGTCACTACAACAAAAGCGTTTACGATGAAACGCGAGCCTTGCTACACTTGTCCAACCAGCTCTTGGATATTGTTCATCCATTGTGTTCTTTACCTGCCTCTTTGATTTACTGCTTTTTACTCTTCCTTCCATGACAATGTTTTCCAGAACTCTGCTTCTGCGAATATGGCCATAACAGATGAGCTTTCGCTCCTTTCGCAATGTCCCCGCTAAGTTAAAAACAAGGCTGGTGCAGAAACGCATTTGGTCAATTATGCATTCGTGATTGCCGAGCATGGAAATTTGAAGGAAGAGAACATAATGTGTTACGAATCTCTTAGAAGGATCATCGGACAACTGAATGAGCGTTACAATAAGCAGGTGAAAGACGAGAACTCCTGAATATTGTGAAAAAAAAAAAAAGAATGTTTATTTACGACCAACTGTAATATCCACTCAAAATGTCTGGCAATAGTAAAGAGGAAAGTAAGAAGCTGATTCGAATCTCGAATTTCAAACACTTATCATATTGTAACGTTCACCATTATTCCACTTTTCAACAGAATTGTGTCGTATTTATTGTATCTGTTCTCTCATCTACGGTTATTGACTAAATTACAAAATTTTGTGTTCATTGTTTCAAGGGTCCTCAAATACTATCACAAACTGTCTGATAACCAAACAGAAACAGTCATACTTGATAATCTAATGTTCTCGAAGAATCTAGACTTTTCTGGTGTAATAATTTATAGGATAACAATAATTTAATTCTTTAACAGTTACCATTCTCTGTCTAATTTCTTTTTCATTCTTTTATAATTGGTATCCCCCATCACATCGTTTAGTATTCCCGTTTGCAAAGTATTTTCATTTATATATAAATATTTATATTATTGTCTAAATAAATATTTTTAAATGTTAGTTTATTAAAACACAAAATCTTATTTTTGCTTTGATATTTTCGGTTCTTTGTCAGTTTTTCAACATACAAACAACTTCGCTTGGCACCTCTTTCTCCTATATTAAAGCCAGACATTGCAGACGAGGATACTTTTTGTACCCTTTACAATGCTGGTTTCAAATATCTAATGAAAATACGATAATTTACGGTAAATGTTGCCAGCAATCAAAATTATTACACTTAATTTATAATGACAATCCGCTGACAAACAGCCAAGAGAGAACTGAAGCTCACGCTGGCTGTTCATCGACAGTAACAACACCTAATAAGACAGAATAAATTACCACCTGCGGCATTTTAACCATTTTGCTATATTTTTTTATTTTAAGAAAAGCTAAATGCTAATTAGCTGTAATAACAATGTGATTACTACATTATCAATTCTACCACCTCTTGACACAAAGAGACATAAGTATATAAGCCAGATATTAAAATTGTTTATGGTGTTCAGACATAAACTGTCTTGTCTTCCCATAAAGAATTATAGAAAACTTTCCAGGCAGCTGATTTCAAATTTGCCGAAGGGTGAAGGCATTTCTATGTTGACCTAAGTTTTCATTACATTCTGTTGTGCATGACATCATATAATCGGTTATTACTCTTTGCGTTAATGCTAAATACATTGTATTCAATTCCAAATCTACAGGTGTGGATGCCAATTCTATTACAAGGGGTTACAGCCACTGTAGTATAAGCTAGAATACATGAACAGGACAAAAATTTATCATAAATATAGCAGGAAAATAATATCACTTATATCTGTTTCATGCACAACACAGCGTGAATCAGAAGTGAAATAAATTCGAATATGAAAGGCACATTTTTGCCATTGATGTGGTGTGGAGAGAAAGTGAATCTCAGGATGGACAGTTTCATGCATATTTACACATATCTATCCATATATATATATAAATATATATATAAAACATTATTGCTATATCTGATAAGAGAACGTAATGACATGATTGTAATATACAACTGTTATCTTTTATCTTTACCTCAGTCATTAGATTGTGGCCATGCTGGGGCACAGCCATGAAGAAATTTTTAGAACCAACCCGGTACTTATTTTTTAAAGCCTGGCTAATTTATGGGGACGTTAACACGCCAACACCGGTTCTTAAGTGGTGATGTGGGCAAACACTGACACAAAGACACACATAGATTTATAAATGTAAACGACGGGTTTCTTTCAGTTTCCGTCTACCACTTGCCCAAGGTGCCACGCAGTGGGACTGAACTCACAAACATGTGGTTGGGAAGCAAACTTCTTAACACACAGCTACGCCTGCACCTATCGTCATTATTTTATTTGGTAAGTAAAAAAAACTAAAAAGAAAAATATAAAACCACTCACAACTTGTTGTTCGTCAATTTTCTAAACAAACAAAAGCTTTGACTAAAGGAGAAAGAAATTTTGGAACACTTATTATTGAGGCTCCTATTGTTTTTTTGGATACCCTAAATGTTTTATTGCTTTTTTTCACTCCACCATCCTATATAGACCCGTTTGCAATGGGTCTACATTTTCAAAGACTTCGATTTGAAGTGATTTACTAATATTAAATCTCTGCAGTAAAAGCATCGGTTAATGACGTCAGTAGATTCGTTTATTTTACTTCTTTTTATTGTTGCGACGTAAGAGTCCGTGTGTATGTATCTGTATTACTATGTATATGTGTGTGTATGAATTGGTAGATATCAGGTGTTTTTCAGTTTATTTTACCTTTATTCTTGTCTTATTGTGGTGATGGAATATTAATAGAGTGAAAGAAGGCTTGTTACGATACTCGGTCTTCATATTAAGTTCGCTGTTGGCGGTCTACTATCTGTATTTCTATACTTTCTGTAATCTATCTTAAGTTGGATCTTTTGAATGTCTAAAAAGTATTTTCAATATATTTTATTGACCCATTGTGTTTTTGTATGGCATGTTGATAGAGTACATGTGTTTCTTTTTTTTTTTTTTTACTCTGCTCTCTCTCTAGTGCACTGCAATCTTTTCACGTAAACAACGGGATGTCTTTCCTATGTAGGCTGTGGTGTTGGCCTTCCATTGCCTCTGCAAGCATTTCATATCGTACAAAACGTTTCCAGTCGTGCAGTTTATTTTTGGAATGCTTGTGAATATTTTGTAATTATTGCCCATAAAAAGTAGCAGGAAATAGGCAGGTTCTTCAAGATAGCGTAGACCCGGATATACTGTACATAAGAAAAGGACTTAGTGGTCATGGTTGGGATGTCTTTGTACATAGAGTTGCTGGATCAAGGCTGAGGTGGGGTTAAACAACAACAACAATCGCATCAATGACACGCACAACAGCAACAATAGTAGTTACAGTAACATACGCTTAAAAAGAGAGAACGATATACAAAACAACATAAATCACAGCAAAATAAGAACAATAAAACGACCAACAACAACAATAACGGCAATAACGAAACATCATCACAATAACCAACAACAATAACTATATACATAACCACTACAACTACAACTAGAACCACCACCAGCAACAACAACCACCACCACAGAAACAGTAAGAAGAGCAGTAAAAAGAGTTCCAAGAACAAACACAACAACTGCAACAGCGAAATGGAAAGACAGCGAATAATGATTAAGATGACAAATGTAAAGTGTCATAAAATGGCGGGAAAATTCGTTGAAGCATATGTAAGATGTCAGATGGCAGTAGTGGGAGGTGATGAAGGGGTGAAGCGAGAAGATGGATGGTGGTTATAGACGAAGATTGACAAATAGCGGTAATAACAATAACAACAACAGGATAAATAACAGCGCCATATATATATATATATATATATATATATATATATATATATATATACACAAACCGTTAGATTCACTTCAACATTTAAATTTAATTTGCCAAAATATTTTCATCGCTTTGAGACCGCGACCTGTTCACTGAGATGCAGCACGGAACTTTGTCAGTGAAGAGGTCACTGTATTTGTTATATATGTATGCGTTTATATATATAAACCCCAGTACTTTTTTCTTTTAGCCTGGTACTTATTCTATTGGTCAGCTTTGCTCAACTGCTAACTTACGGGGACGTAAACGCACTAACACCGGTTACCAAGCGGTGAAGGACACAGACACAAATATACACACACACGTATACGACGGGCTTCTTTCAGTTTTCGTCTATGAAATCTTCTCACGAGGCTTTGATCTACCCGAGGATATGATAGAATGCACTTGTTCAAGGTGCCACGCAAAGAGACTGAACCCGAAACCTTGTGGTTGGGAAGCAAAATTCTTACCACACAACCACAGCTTAAATAGTTTCTGATGTAACGTTGAGTACAATGATGAGAGGTAAAGTAAGATAAACGGAAATACTTGAGAGAGAAGTTGTTTAAGTGGTTTGGTGTGTTTGGTGGGGAAATGAATGTAGTGTTGTCCAGACACACAGGAAGTGATTGATTAGTGGATATATAGAGTAGATGAGCTGTCCTATCATCGATTTAATACAAGATATATGATTAGACGAAGAGGAGAAACAATATGGAGCGAAGTAAACGGGAAGCACACATATGCAGACACACACACACACACACACACACACACACACACACTCACACACACACACACACTCACACACACACACACTCACACGCACACACACTCACACACACACACTCACACACACGCACACTCACACACACACACACTCACACACACACACGCACACGCACATTTCTCCTAATGTAGTCGCTAATTAGAATCACCTACATTGTGTTCTGTGCGCGCGCGCGTGTGTGTGTGAAAGAGAGGGATGTGGAATTGCAACCACTGAAGTAGGTGAGAAAGTTGAGTCCGATGAAGAAATTGAAAAGATAATAAAACCGGAAGTCAGCAGAAGGCAATGGTGGCGGTGGGGAAGAACCTAAAAACTCATCACGAAAACGTCACGAAGTATATTTTATTATTATTATTATTATTATCATTATTATTATTATTATTATTATTATTATTATTATTATTATCATCATCATTAGTATTATCCTTATTATTGTTATTATTATTGTTATTACTTATTATTAACCCCAATACCACCAAATCAACATAAGAAATACAATAGACAATATAAGAAAGATTATTAATATTCATGGATTGGTGGGGGGATAAGAATAGACGACATTTCACTATCACTGAATCTGATTTGACATTTATTTATCTTTAGAACGGTTGTGTGTGTGTGTGTGTGTGTGTGTGTGTGTGTGTGTGTGTGTGTGTGTGTGTGAATCTGTCTGTGTGTAAGCACGCACACATAAAAATATGTATAGTACGTATGTACATGCATCCTTCTCTCCCTCTCCATACACACACATTTAAACGAATATAGATATTCATATTAGATACACACACACACACACACACACACACACACACACACACACGCAAAAATACAATACATACATGCTCATATATATATATATATGTGTGTGTGTGTGTGTACGTACGTATGTATGTATGTATGTATATGACTTTAGATACATTCTAGTTCAGTATAACACATTTACACAAGTTTATGTATATTTCTATCTTTCTTATTTTGTTAAGTTTATTTCTACAGATATTCTATAGAAATTATAACCAGTAATGATTTTTGATACATCGTTTCGTATACGAAATGTCAGATGTAAACAAACAATGAGATCGAGGATGTAAAATGGTTAATGGGCGTATATAGTTACGAAGCTAAAGCACGCAGAGTGAAGCTGCTTAGCAAAGATTGACCTTGAAATCTGCTGTGCATGCACACTAAGTTTTAACACTCTACTTCATGTCCGCTGTTTACAACTGGGCATGGAAGGAACGTGTGTAGCGTGTGATCGTCGCATTCACCATGACAGAGAAAGTTGTGTATGGCGATACCTGCTCAGTGGCCTACACAACGTTGCAGAAAGTGTATAGAGAGGAGTGTATGAGCTGCACACAAGTGTACAAGTGGTTCAGACATTCTGAAGAAGGCCGAAAAAATGTCGATATTGACAAACGTTCTGAGAGACCTGAAATCAGCAGAACTGAGAAAAACATCGAAGTTGCGCGTGCAGCTTTTAGGGGAAATCGCCGAATCAGCATCCGTGAGTTATCAGTGGATGCGCAGATTATTTACGGTTCAGTTCAGTCCATTATCACTGAAGATTTGGGCATGGGACGTGTGTCTGCCAAGTTTCTGTCAAAACTACTTTAAGCTGATCAAAAGAACATTCGGGTCTCAGTTGCACAAGATCACCTTGATTGTGTCGAGAATGATGAAAACACTTTGAAAACCTTGCGTAGGCCTCTGAGCAGGTATCGCTAAGCTTTTGGCAAAATTTGATGCAGATTCTCTGCTCAACTTTCTCTGTCATGGTTAATGTGAAGATTACACGCTACACACTTTCCTTCCAAGCACTGCTGTAAACGGCGGAATTGAACTAGGGCGTTAAACCTTAGTGCGCATGCGTGCTTTAGCTTCCTTACTATGGCAGGAGTCCAGATACTTATTGATCAGACCGCGTATGTAAATGGTAAGATAAGTCCGTATATACATTACTATATGCGTGGGCGTCCATTTATACACGGACATGCTATCCTCGACCCTCACTCGGAGTCCTTATTATTAAGATACCTCGATTCAATTGGATACTGCAAATGATTCTGTGTGGGGGGGGGTGCGTGTGTGTGTGTAAGTATACATAAGTATCTGTATTTGCGT
>NC_068991.1:780968-784307 GCF_001194135.2 Octopus bimaculoides | reverse complement strand
ATGTATGTATGTATGTATGTATGTATGTATGCATGTATATACAATTATATGTATGTAAGGTACCATAGAAATTGTAAAGAACTATTAACGTAATATGAAAAAAATATTTAATAAACCATACCAAGCTGGAGCAAATCAGAGTTATGACAAACTGTTCAAAATATAGGCAAATAAATGTATTTAAATACCCACCACCACCACATACACACACAGAGTTTGTAGGAATGAAACGAATTCGCTAAATGTAGCTGTTCTTTCATTGATGAAAACCGTGTAAGATACGACAGGTGAGTGTATCAACCCTTAGGTGAGTGTATATAAATATCTATTTTAATATGAATTCTCTTGCGTTGTTTTTGTCGTGTTCGTTATATTGTTTACGTTGTGTTATATTTTTATACGAGTTGAGTGAATGAACGATGCAAATACATAAAGCTTTTGTTGGATACATTGACCTGGGGAGACATACAATAAGGCCGAAACACCACAGTGTCTCAAATTCCTCCTTACACAAACATCAGCTAGACATTGGAATTTGCCAGAACGTATTCAAAATGGATATGTATGTATATACACACACTTATCTATATGCGTATGTATGTATGCATATACATATATACCTATGTATGTGATGGATTATCTGTGGATGATAACGGCCTGAACAGTTATCTACACCTCCAACAGTTTATCGAGAATGTCTTGTGAAATCGTTAGTTGTTAACATTGAAACTGTTGTCTGCTTTTGGACATTTTCAAGAGTTAGAATTCCCCGAGAAATATTTTGAAATAATGTCAATCTGTCTGTCTGTTAGTCTCTTTCTCTCTTTCTCTCTCTCTCTCTCTCTCTCTCTCTCTCTCTCTCTCTCTCTCTCTCTCTCTCTCTCTCTCTCTCTCTCTCTCTCTCTTCTTAATATATTTATTTAATTAGTTACCAGTTAAATAATGCTGACGATTTCCAAAATGAATAAAACAGTACTATACATAATTATGACCGACAACAAATAGATTAAAATATGCATCGCCTTCCTCGTATTAGTTAATTTAAAATTCAAATTTCTAATCTCGCCACATGATGTGAGAGGCCGATTAACGGAAATAGCCAGAAGGTGCCACATGAGTGCAGATATATTAAATTTGAATGTAATTCAAAAGAGTATTAGAAGGATTACATGTCTAATCAGTTGCCAAAAGGTGAAAGGTCTGTGACTAAGTCTCTCACGTACCATCCAGTATATGATGAGTTCGAAACTCACCGTAGGTAGCTTTGCATCTGATCCCTCCGTGGTGTATGGAATATACGCTATTAATATACAGGAAGTGGCTAAAAAAAACTTCCGTTTTACAGTTTGACAAACTACAAAACGAACCACACAGCTATTTCATCGAAATTAGCGGAATGAAATTTAATGACAATCACGGCAGATTTTGAATTCAGAACGTACGTAATTAATTATAATTAAATACCGTGATATTTAATCCGTCTCCCATTTCTTCCACATGTCTCACAAAGTAATTATTAATGATTAATCTAACAATTAATCTAAACCGTTGAACAAACATAAAAAGCGTCGATTAAAAAGGTTTTGTGCTAATATTTCAAGTATTTTTGCGGAACATTAAAACCAAGTTCAATTGTTGACACGATTCAGTCAAACTTCAACTGCTTTTGTCAGTTGAATGTCTTGGAACGGAAGCCAATATCAAGAAACTAACTGTCAAGTGCTCGTTATCATTCCTTGAAAAATATCATTCAAGCCTCGTTTGAAATTAGATTTCTGAGAACTTTATACAATTTGTTCGGCAACAGAGTTTGTGTCGATTTCGTGTTAATTCACCGATTTTCTTGCAGTGACTTTCAGCGTTTCTTGAAGAATAACAGATTCTGCATATTGCTTAGTGGTACTTCACAGACGAAATACAAAGTGTTTGCTAGTTTGCTATGGATTAAAAGATTGCATATATATATATATATATATATAAAATTTTGTGTGCATATATATATATATATATATGTTAATGTGTGTGTCTATATATGTCTATACATACTCATTAATACACATTTATCTATTATTCGAAATACACACACACATACTCATATATATATATATATATATATATATATATATATATACACGCATACACACACACACTCATACATATGTGTCTTTTAATGTGATTATGCATACATTAGTTTTAAAACGGTCGTAAATCTAATATAAAGCTTAAGCAATGTCAAAATAAAAGAAGGAAGCGCCGCCAATAATTGCTAAAAGTAGCTGGAGATGACAGTTAGCCGTTATCTCATTGTGTTGGTTCTTTCGTCTACTAGAATAGTCATCCAGTTATTTCTATATATATATAGTTTGCACTTAACATAGCCAGGACGTGACCACTCTGTTTTGTAACTGTACTATAACAACAACAACAACAACAACAACAACAACAACAACAACAACAACAATGTTAATAATACTAATAAATGCATTCCATAAACATTGGTTTCATTCCACTCTTTTGTGTAGGAGGTGAATTAAGTACTTACCGTAGCCGACATGCCTTTCAAGCAAATTATAATAATAATAATTATCATAATCATAATCATCATCATCATCATCATCATCATCATCATCATCATTATTATTATTATTATTATTATTATTATTATTATTATTATTATTATTATTATTTGTTGTTGTTGTTGTTGTTGTTGTTGCTGTTGTTGTTGTTGTTGTTGTCAAATGTGATCTAGTGTTCCCAATGGCAACTGTGACGCCAAGCAAGTCTTAACAACTGGCGCACACGCAGTTTCAGCTTGGATCTTACCAAGGAAATGCCTCTTTACATGACGAAAGCTTCCATACAGAGATTAAATTACCGAAATAAAGTCTCGTTTTTCGCTTCCTCGTACAACTACACGCTGACATTCAGACACGGCCATGGGGGGAAGACACATGCATTCGCTTAAATACAGCTATACGTACACACATACACACACAAACCCATACACACATATAAGAGATATATGTGTGTGTGTGGTGTGTGTGTGTGTGTGCGCGCGAGTGTGTGTATAAACATTTATATATGTATATATACATACATATATACATATATATATATATATACATATATACACATACACACACATATATATTATGTATTATATGTGTGTGTGTGAATTTATTTTTGTATTTGCACTTGGACATGCGACTGTAACATCTGTTTATCTATCTATCTGTCTCTCTCTTTCTATATATTTATATATATATATACACATATATATACATATGTATATACATACATATATATATATATATATATATATATATATATATATATATA
>NC_068991.1:778349-780007 GCF_001194135.2 Octopus bimaculoides | reverse complement strand
ATATATATATATATATATATATATACACATATGTAGATAGATAGATGTCGATACATCTGTATTTGTTTTCATCGTATGTTTGTAAGAAGATATTGTTTGTGGTTAGTGTAATGGCACACATTTACTCCTCCTCCTCCTCGCCGTCTATTGATTTCGTTGCTCTCTTTATTTCTTCCTCTTTTATTTGATTAGGGTCGGTTTATAATCAAAACTCACAAAACCTGATATCTATTGAGTGCTTCCTACCTTGTCGAAGCTGCTGGCTTGTCTCTTGTCATTTCTTCTTCATTATAAAACCTGGCATTGAAAATATCCTTCATCTTTGATGACGTTACCGTGTCTCAGATAATATGATGCAATATCGTTGCACACAGGTGCAACGATATTGCATAATTAAAATGTGTTGTTTTAATGTTTACCGTCTCCTCTTAATGTTGAAAATGTCGTCGTTGAATTTTGTATTTTTGACACCTGTGTGTTTGTGCGAGTGCGTGCATGTGAGTGTGTGTTTGTGTTATATTTATGTTGTTGAGTGTGAGGGCTTCGTTGGATTTTGGTGTCATTGGTAACGAGTTGGTCGTTAATGTTGTCATTGATAATGACGTTGTTGTTAATGATGACGACAATGATGATGTCATTAATTGAATAAAGTTGAGGTAATTGTTGGTTGTATTTCATATTTTCTGATGCTATTGTTAAGAAGACGGGGTTTGTTGGATGCAAGTTGAAGTCTGTTGTTGTTTTGCTGGTTCGGCGCCAGGTTTTCCAGATGATTCTTCAAACGGTTCGAATGGGTTGCGTTCTGGAGAATACTGGAAGAATGTATGCTCGCGTGTGTGTGTGTGTGTGTGTGTGTGTGTGTGTGTGTGTGTGTGTGTGTGTGTGTGTGTGTGTGTGTGTGTGTATGATTTGTGGAGGTGTGAGTAGATTGAATAGGTCGAAAAGAGTGGCTGACCGAGCGGCTTCCCGTGGCTCTCCAGTCGAGAAAGTTCTGGAAGCGTTCCTTTTATGAACAACATAATCTTGGTGCCAACCATTGATCAAAAGTTTTCCTACCATGACCATCCCATTGTTGCAGGTGTTGGTAGGAGGAGGTGTGCTTTGAATATGTTTTAATTTAACGGAAAACAAGCTGTGCTGTTGCTATAGTAACGAAGTTAAATCAGAAGTCCCGCCAGTTCATCTGTTTCTGTGTCTCTTTCTCACGCTAACTCTCACTCTGCCTCTCCCATCTCTCTCTCCCTCTCTCCCTCTAGCTAGCTCTCTCTATCTTTTTATCTCTCTCACTATCACTCAATCCCCTCCCCCCTACTCTATCATTCCTTTGCACTTTTACTCCTCATCTTTATAGAAGTTAATTCAATTAGATTGGTTTATGAAATAAATCTGTGGGTGTGTGTGTGTGTGTGTGTGTGTGTGTGTGTGTGTGTGTGAATGTGTGCGTATGCGAATGTGTGTATGTGAACATGTATGTGTTCTTTGATGCATTTTAGCCAAGAAGAAACAGCCAATGCTGGAGTAACAGTTGACTCCCTTCTTACAGTTGAATGTTGCATGTTCTTTCTCCCTTTCTTCCTCTCTCACCCTCTCTTTCTCTCTCTCTCTCTCTCTCTCTCTTTCTCTGGAAATATATATATATATATATATATATATATATA
>NC_068991.1:776578-777370 GCF_001194135.2 Octopus bimaculoides | reverse complement strand
GCGCGCGTGTGTGTGTGCTTGTGTGTGTATGTGTGCGTGTGTGTGCGTGTGTGTGCGTGTGTGTCTGTGTGTGTGTCCGCGCACCGTGTGTGTATATAGATAGATAGATAGATAGATAGATAGATAGATAGATAGATAGATAGATAGATAGATAGATAGATAGAGAAAGAGAGAGTGATTAGTGTTGTACGGGTGAGAGAGAAACTGAAAAAGAAATCTAAAGAAGCATAATGAAATGCAAGAGGAAGGGAGGAGTAGAAGGAGAGGAAGAGAGAGGGGGAGAGAAAGAGTAAAGCGTGTGTGTGTGAGTAGAGAAGGGAGAGACTGTATGTATATGTGAGAGAAGGAGAGAGGGAGCAGAAATAAAGGAGAGGAGGTGAGAGAGAGAGAGAGAGAGAGAAGGGAAAGAGGCTATATTTATGAGAGAGTGAGAGAAAGAGAGGTTCAGGAAGACTATAAGAAATGTTATTTGCTGTATGGCAAGATACGAACTGGAAACAGCAACGAAGAGATCGTTGTTATTGATAACCGCCTACTGAAGTTGTATATACTGCATAGTGCAGAGTGCACAGTGTTTGCAAAATGCACAACAGTTGGTACACACATTCAGTAATAGTAAGAAAAGCACACCCGCTGTATCATAGCCACATCAGGAGCACATTGCTTGTCGTTCGATGCGGGGGCGAAGAGCCGCGTGAAAGCTAAGCTGTTGGGAAAATATGAAGATTGTTTGGAAGCTCTATCGATACGATTGGCTTAATTAGATCGGATTCTATTATGTATATATATATA
>NC_068991.1:774195-776015 GCF_001194135.2 Octopus bimaculoides | reverse complement strand
GTGTGTGTGTGTGTGTGTGTGCGAGTGAATGTGTGTGTGCGGGTGCTTGAGTGTGAATGCACCTGTTTGTATATGTAACGATGTACGAAAGCATGTATACGTATTTGTCCTTGTCTAAGTCTTTCTCCCTATTTCTTTTTCTCACTTTCTTCGTTCTGTCTGCCTCTTTCTCTCTCTCTCTCTCTCTCTCCCTCTGTCTTTTTCTCTGTCCCTCTCTTTCTTTCTTTTTGGTTATATGCAAAACAACTTCCCAGAATATGCATAGCGACATACGCATTTCTTGCATATATTTGCTAATGCACTAAATATCCAGCTGTGTCAATGTAATGGGGATCGCCACCAAGTTGCACCAGGTTGCACATGTTGCACCGTGTTGCACCCTCTTTAGAACGAGGCTGAAAAAAAGCAAAGCAGAAGTGGAAACTGAAGACCAAATCCCCAGACCTCGAAATGGGACCAAAGATTAAAGACTAATGGTGCATTTGAAGAATGTGCTGGCATTTCAAAGCCATATTGCAATAATGCAGCACCATTTTGGTCTGACTGGAGTGGCACCACTTGGCTGTTGACTCGATGGTTCTTTAAGAAGCTAATTTTGTGGGGACACATGAAAGGAAGAGCGTTAAATTGGAGGGAATTAAGGATTGGTGTGAGTCACGAAGATGAGAGTGTGAAGACCTTCATCTAGGGATAGGATGAGCAGGCTGTGTAGTAAGATGGAGGATGTTTGCTGTTGTTGGCATTGGACTCGGACAAGAATGTTGAACAGCGATTTTTGCGGTCAGAAGGAGAGAGAGAGAAACTCCATCAACAAAGAAAAGGTATGACGTGTTCCAAGTAAAGATCAAATCTAAGGATTAAGAATAAATGGTCAGCAGGTTGTGAATAAAACGAAATATTCGGACTGATTACATCTGGTGTCGGGTGTGGTTGGACGGATAGGGCAAGAAAATGACGGGCTGCAGTCTGAGGTAAAAATTAAAAAAAGAAAAGAAAAAAATGGACATTCTTTGGTAGCCTCAATAACAATGGATATTGGTGAACGGAGAAAAACTGCCGGAATGTAACATATCGCTATGAAATACAGCAGGAAATGTTTTATAGTGCATGTTATATGCAAAACATACATACATACATACACTTTAAACTCCATACATACCCACCAAAGATTATTAACTCTATTTAGATTTTACCCGTAATAAATGTGATAATACATTCCTTATTTGTTGTTTTATAAATGAAATTATACTGCAAAACGATGAAAAATGAAAAGCATGGAAACTTGGAATGAATATGAGTGAAAAATGAAGGAAACAGTGAAAAATGGAAGAAGACAAGACAAGAATAGAAACAAGTAAAAATCTTAAGCGATTATATGTGTTCATTAAACTGCCTACTCAAAATTACAAAAACTAACCGATTAGATCGATTAATTCAATGCAATTAACTGTAAATTATAATAAAAACAACCAAATACAAACACTTAGGATTTCTTCACATGAATTATATACGCCATTTTGGTTTTGGTTTCGTTTAATGTTTGTGATTTCATGTTGCTGTTGTTATTATTATGGTTGCTTTTGATGTTGTTCGCGTTGTTGTTTGTGGTGTATTTACTGTTGATGGTGTAACTGTTGTTATTCATTCTGTTGCGATCGTTGCTGTACACTGTTTCTGTTTAGTTTCGTCGAGTTTGTATCTTAATATTTAGTTTAACATCAAACAGTGAAATATTACATTTTAGGAAAATAAATAGCTGCAATTTTTCTTTGACGATAATTTGTATATCTAATGTAATCATATATATATATATATATATA
>NC_068991.1:762714-773306 GCF_001194135.2 Octopus bimaculoides | reverse complement strand
ATATATATATATATATATATATATACCCATTCCGCCAGAACTTCCCAAACCCCAGTCCTTGTTGTAGACTGTATCAGGTATGGATTTCACAGATCCATCCGGGCACAAGATTAGCGAAGCGGATGACAATGGACAGGTGGCGAGATATAGAGCGTAAGTTCGCTGACGAGTGACATTGTTAAACTTGAAGCTAATTTGTTTGGTGATATCCGACGATGATCTGAATTGACCAAAGAATTCTAATAAACAGCTATAAATTTTTTTTAATTCTCTTCCCCCTGATTCTGTTCAGATGAAGGTATTGGCATTCTTGTATATCTCACCGTATCATAAAATTCCTTGATACGAAATGTGCTTCTCATGCAACAAGAAAGTCAATGGTAAATAAGTTTCATGTTTTGTGATTCATGTTATAGCAGATTTTTCAGGAACGAATCTTTCCGTAATGTTGGGTTGTTAGCGAAGGATTGTGTACTGATGTCATGTAAACTGATATCTATGGGGTGGGGGTGCGGTGATATATGTCTCAAAGTCTTTTGGAAAACGGAAAGGAACAAAAAACAAATGTTTGTAACTTATTTCCAATGGCGTCATTTGACAAATGAAAAATATCTGCAGCCGAGAATCGAACTTGTATTTTTTTCTTTCTAGTTGTTTTCCCTTCGCTGATCCCGATCGACTTTAAGAAAGCGATGATGTTTCAATGTTAGCTATAGTATATTCGTTGAAAATGATGTCCAAGCAGCTTTAATCTGTCTCGTCTGTGGATATAATCCACGGAGAGATTTACGCACAACGCTGAAGTTATTAACGGATTAGTTTGCTTTCCATTGATCCGTTAACCTTAGAAACTTCCTGCAGATCTTCTTTAATCTTATTATTGTACAAAGCAACATTAATTACTGTATTCTACTAACAACCCAACAGAGCATCTCTAGAAAATAGAAACCTCAGATTAAATTGCATTCCATGCTGTTTTTATCATTATTTTTCAGTATTTTTCGTTATATTTTCCATCTTTGTTGGTCTTGCTTACAACCAGTGGTGAGTTCATTTGTTTGTGGGTTTTCTATTGTATTGAAAGTACTTTGCCAGTGATTCCCCTTTGATACTCTGACTTGTGACTTTACCACAGACATTCACCGTCGTTCAATATCACTTATCACCTTCTGCTGTGTTGTCTATTCTGTATTTTATGTAGTTTGTTCTTCGCGCTTGCTCTTAGGCAGCACAGATTAGAGCCTCCGTTTCCGTTTTTAAATCACGTTTAGTCATCCACAGCCATCTTTTTTCTCTGTCTGTCTTATCTTCAACATCCCTATGAAATTGTCCATGCAATCTTTTCTTTACCCACCTATCTTCAGTCTCATTCGTTTTCAATTTCTTGTACAGTGCTTTATTTTTGCAATCTTTCACAAATTGCTGCCTATACTTGCTTGTGTTCCTGTCTGAAATCACTGACCTGCGATATCGATAGACTATGTGCTCAGACACAAGTGAGGAAGAGGTCTCATTGGATACAGGATCTGTATCGTCAATGAGGAAAACAGTCTGGGCTGGTACGTCAAACAACAGATTGATCCTTTGTTTATTGTTGTTAGAAATAGCAAAACGATACCTAGTGGCTCTTCATTTCACGTTGCTTTAGTCTACTTAATTAAAAATGCGAACCAGCCGACAACCGAAACAACACACAAACACACACACACTCCCCCTCTCTCTCTCTCTCTCTTTTTTTTTTCTTTCTCTCACTCTCTCTCACACACACTCTCTCTCTCTCAGTCTATCCATCCATCTAGCCAGCCAGTCTATCTATCTATCTATCACAGCCTGGATGTGCCGCTGGGTTAAAGGATGATGGAGTCGATCGGGTGCTTATGTCTGTTTCATGACTTCACAAGCACCTAAAGCAATTAGCTAAAACATGGTGCATGTAATCAAGTCATACTCGTTCGTAGACGATGGATGGTTGTATACCCTTGACGTTTTAAGAAGAAACATTTCTCCTGCAGTTAACTGAAATTCTTATTTTTCAATAAATTGTGTTTAAAGAATGTAAAAGAGTGGAATAAGAACGATAAATTGAACAGGAATAAACTTGATGAAGCTGTGAATATTGTCGTTCGTTATCTTTGTATGTGTACCGTTGAGGTTTAACAGGGATTAGATGCTAATTAAAAGATTATCATTTAATAGGGATAAAATTCTCTCTTTAAATATGCCTACATCGAAGCAGATAAAATTATATTTCATTATGTTGGTGGCAAGAGACAAATATACATCAAGGTAAAATATATATATATATAAAAATACGTATCTAAACAATTATTGTGTGAAAGCAATTTCAATAGAACACCGGAAGTGGTTAAAAAAATTTCGGCCATGTTGCTAGAAGATGGATTTAGATATTTGAGCGAAAATGATTATTTGAAATAATGTTGTTTAAGTTCTTTACTCACAAAAATATATAATTTTCTTCCATCATGTAGTCGCTTCCGGGTTATTTTATGAAGTGGGTGGTTTGTAATATATATGTTTAAATAGAGTTATTTCTGTCACGTAACGGATATATTTGAATAATTGGTAGGAATTGATGAATAGCAAGGATTCTCTGTGTGAAATGTCTCTACTCAAAGCTGTAAGGAACATTTAATACAGGAAGTATTATCAGCCAGATACTATTTTACCATAGAGATAATATTATCAACAAAAAAATATCTTATTAAATTGAAAATATTATCAACTAAAAAATATTGTATCATATCAACATAATATCAACTGACCATTATCCACACGTTTTGAGTTCAAATTCCGCGGGATCAATTTTGTCTTTCATCCCGCCGTGGTCAATGAAACAAGTACTAGGGTATATTACATCGACCCCAGTATTTGACTGATACTTTACATCGACTAGAGTTAATGTAATACCCGCCCTCACTTTGTGCTAAACTTGGAAAAAAATATTATGTTAGACCACACTGTTCTATGAAATCAATAAATATTTTATCACTTAAACGAAACTACAGCCTTAACAGCGCCGTATCAACCACGCATTACTACAGAATATTATATGAACCATACACTACTACCATCTACACTACGTAATGCGAACTAGACACACACACTGCTATGAACTATACTATGTGTTATGAACCACACATTACTAACACCTATTTTATGTCTATATCCACCGGGCAACATAATTCAAACTACACTATTGCATCAAATATTTCAGTTACTGATTTTTCGCTGACCAAAATTAATGAAAAAGGACAGTCAGCAGCCATGATGTCTTTTCAGGCGTTCGATATCAGCAGGAGGAGGAGGCTATATTGAGAAGGTTGAACTTAAGGATTCCAACAGAGTGGATTCTGTTGTTGGCCAAATGACCAACAACCAGGGTATGGCATTAAGCTGGGCGATGAATTAAGGGTATTGGACTTGGAATTAGGGTATCAGGAGAATATTACTAACTATGTCAACGGCTAACAGAATTTGACAACAATTATATTTCTGAATCTGCCTTCAGTTTCCTAAAGGTCAAGTTATGATTGTCGTCTGGCCTAGGTATTAAAACTGCCTATTATTATGTCTAGAAGTTCAAGTTAACTGCAAAACCTTTATTTTACATTGTTTCAGTTCATCAAAGACATTGGAAATAGGTACCAGGAGAATCTATGTGTTATCTGCGAGAGACCAGAACTACTTCCACGAGATTTATCTCAGTTTTTTTTTTTTCTACATAAGAAGACAACATTAAAAATCGTTTTGAAATTAATTTTGTCTCGATTTTTTAACTGTCCATCGACAGAATAAGGGAGAAATTTACAAAGCTAAGTTTAGACTCAACACCAGACGACATCACCGAACCATTAAATAACCTGATTAAATTTACAATGGTGGATTTGAACACTGACTCTACACTAATATCGTTGGCCTTGTTTAGTGAAGTGTCTGGTGAAGAAAATGTGTATTTAGAATCCTTTGTAACACAATCATCACTATAACGGAGGCTGTTTATTCGCCTCCGGGTCTTCTTTTAACTTTAGATAAGATTTCAACAATTTTACAGAAAAGAACATGGAAAATATAAAACAGTGTGAATAAGAAACTTTAATTACCTTCACTAAATTTTCCATCTACAATTCACTTTCCGAAATGACCATTTCCAGTGAATCGTTTAGTTTATTATCTAAAAGATAAAATATATAAGTAATGCAAGCAATTGTAATATGTTTAAATACACTGTTGGAATTTTATTCCTGGAAAAAAAAATGTCCGATCCAACTTAAGCATCGGAAATATCTCTAAAATACGGGAATTATGTAAGCAAGGAAATATATTTGGCTTCTTCAGCGCCATTGTGGATGGTTTCAAATGACATTGAGTTGTATCAAATTGACTTCGAAATATTTGTAAACCAAATAGGTGACTGTTTGCAAAGGTAATTAGCGTTTGTTGTCGCCAATCGCATCGCTTCTAGGATGACATCTGATGATCTAATGTGTTGAAGAGGCGTATGAATTAAGGTTTAATGAGAAGAAGAAGAAGAAGAAGAAGAAGAAGAAGAAGAAGAAGAAGAAGAAGAAGAAGAAGAAGAAGAAGAAGAAGAAGAAGAAGAAGAAGAAGAAGAAGAAGGGGCGGAGGAGTACCTTGATGACGACGGTGGGAAGGAGGAAGAGGGGGGATGAAGAAGAAGAGATTTCTCCTTACCCCCAACAAGGAGACGTCTTAATTTCTTAATTTTTCAACCAGTATCATCTTTATTATTTCAATTATAAATAATTAGAATTAATATGTCTGGAGAAAGCCATAAACTTTAATGTTGCTATTGTGATTGTCATTTAACCGAAGGTCTCCCCCCCTCTTATTATCATTGAGGAAACATCGTCAAGAAGAGTGTTCCAGCTGTTTCTAGTCCACTTTTTTTCTGCAAACATTATATATCAAGGAATGCATTATCTTATGTGCTCATTACCAGCAGGTCAAAGCGAGAGTAGTCTTTGTTGTTGGCTTGAGTTGACGATGGTGATTTTGTTGTTGTTGCTGTTGTTGTTGTCGTCGTTGTTGCTGTTATTCAATGTAGTCCAGTAGAACAAAGCCTATTTAGCGCTGGCAGGTGAGATTCATCATTAACAGACTCCGCAGAGATGGTCTTCTGCTTGACAGACAATTGAATGGCGGAATGCAATTTATAAGTAAGAAAAGTAGGAACGAGAGACGTGAATAGAATAGTGAAACGTGAAAGTAGCATGTAATATGGCGGTGACGTAGTGAGGATGATTACGTAAGGAGAGGAAGATAAGAGAGATTATCTTACATAATTCTCATAAACTGTTCTAATGATCACTCATAGAAAGGAGATGATATTGGGCGATGTAGAAACTTCAATAAACGATGAATGGCTACAGTGGCAGATGGTAGAATATAAAAACAAAATTCAGTAAAAGATTTGAATTGAAGTAAATGTTGGCTTGTATATTAAACGGAGTTGCTAATGCATACATAATTGATTTCATGAAAACTTCTTCCATCATTAAATACAGAGGAACAAATAGTAAAAAAACATTACAGTGGAAGGAATTTAGTTGGAAGAACATGAGGTCAGAGTTGTGTAGGTTTCGGAAGAAAAAAGAGAAACGGTTCATCGTCTATTGCCTGGACTTAAAGTTCTTCCTAGGAATAATTACGGTAAGAGATAAGGCGGCGAACTGGCAGAAGAATTAGCATGACGGACAAAATACTTAACGGCATTTCGTCCGCCTTTACATTCTGAATCCAAATTCTGCGGAGGTGGACTTTGCCTTTCATCCTTTCGGGATCGATAAATTAGTACCAGTTGAGCACTGGAGTTCATCTAATCGACTTACCACTTACCCCTAAATTGCTGGCCTTGTGCCAAAATTTGAAACTGATGAATGTCGTAAGAGGTATAACATTGTAGTTGATGGTCTTCGCAGGAGTTTGGAGAAAGGAATGATGCCAAATAAATGAGATAAGGGTCAGGGACCATCGTGGAGCAAAATTGGGATAAATGTGAGAAGGACTACATTTGTAAATAAAGAGAGCAGACGAGATTTACGATTTAGCAGATTCTCTTTCCATATGACCCTGTCAGGAAACCAGATTTATTCAAGAATTTCCATTTCAAATAGATATTATTGATTATGGCTTGTCACATTAATTACGACCGATCACATTCATTAGATCTGTCACGTCATGACCTCTTATACTAATTATGACCTGACACACTGGTTATGACCTGACACACTGGTTATGACCTGACACACTGGTTATGACCTGACACACTGGTTATGGCCAATCACATGACTACAGTCATCCTTCACTCCTTTTCCCTCATTCCAATGGCTGTACGCATCCTCCAAACTGGAGAGGCTATCCCTTACAGCCAACTTCGACTGGGAAAAGCCAGATCTTCAATCCCTTCACCCTGCAACTCAGCAGAAGGCCTTCGTATTCCGCACGTTTCCATTTGTAGGCCTGGTCACGCCATTATTACCACGAGAAGTCTTCACGTCAACTGAAGCCTTACCACGTCTCCATCTTAGAAATCAATAACTTTAACCATTTAAACTGCGATCAAAATCGCAACAACTTAAATTCTTTTTATCTATGCGTATGTGTTATTTATATTTGTGTGTGTGCATACATACGCACACACACACGCCCGCGCACACACACACGTACATACATGTACATATATACATATACACATGTGTATATGTACATAAATATATATGAATATGTACACTTCAGTATATATTGTATGTGTATTCGTGTATATGTGTGTGGTGCATGCATGTGTGTGTGTGTGTGTGTGTGTGTGTGTGCGTGTGTGTGTGTGTGTGTGTGTGTGTAAGATATTTAGCAAAGAAATCGTTTAAAGTCTTAATTGTTTGTCTTGGCGTGAAAACTGTTCCTGAATGCTCTTCAACGGGTTTGAATGAAAGCCAAATGCTTAGTTTTGATGTCTTTGAGTTGAACCTGCAGAGGAGACAGTCTACTTAACGCCTGCCGCAGCGGTTTTAATGCCATCTCAGTGGGTTGTCAACAAAGAACGGATAAAAGGGGATCGCAGACCAACGCAACAACAGTCTATAGATGCGTGTGTGGGTATGTGTGCGTGTGTATGCGTGTAAATGTATGTATGTGTGATATATATATGCATGGCCGCAGCTCTAAGCTGAAACTATAAATATATATATATATATATTCTTCTATTTACACATGTATAGATAGTATATATATGTATATGTATATATATATATATATATATATATATATATGTTTAGAGATAGACAAACAGATACACACAGTTGCATAAATAGGTAAAAATCATGCGTATACGTGTGCATATACACACACTCAAGCAGACATACAGACACATACGCGCGCACAAGCACATACATACAAACATACAAATATACACATACAAACATACATACGTACAACTCTTGATTCCCGTTGACAAACCAAGCATCGACTGGAACCTACCGCCGAGGTCAGGCTTGAGATGCACCTGATGTTCCCATAAGAAGCCATTTGCCAGATGACCAGCTTGGTGGTGGCTTCGATGTTGTCATGTAAAACCTTGCGTTGATGTTTGTCGGTTCCTTTGTTGCCTCGCTGCGTCAAGACAGGAAGATCTGGGGCAGATTGAAACTCTACTGATGAATTACAGCAAATAGCTATGTAAAATATTTTTTTAATGAATTCTTGAAATTTTAAAATATTTTTAAAATACATTTTAAAATCTTTTGTTCTTTGATGTTTAGAAACGAATTATTATTTTCAAAATTATTTCAGTAAACATAAGAAAAGAGTTTGTCATTTGACAATGATGAATTTTTAATGCCCAATTCCATTAATTTATCTAACTTTTCCTAATATAATTCAAAGTCCTAAATTTGGTGTTAATCAGTCACATTTATTATTTTAATTATTAATTATTTGTATTGATTATTTTCTTTTATTATTTAGTTTGGAAATATAGACAGAAAAGAATTCTTGGCCTAACACTTAAAAAATAATTTGTATTTGGAAAACAAGAGAGATATACAATTTAATAAGCGTAAATTGGCTTATCGTTGCTTTAAATCTAAGGATAATTTTATTCGCAAAGAGTCTTAACATTTTTATTAAATTTCAATGAAAACTGATATCTTTTGCACCTAATCTTGCACCAAACTCCTATTTTTACACTTAAAAGTTGCATCTAAAAAACCGGTGTTTTGCACCTAAAATCCGCTCTTCACATCTGGTTTATTAAATATTCATACTTTCAGTTTATTGGAAAACCGGAATATTTTCAGCTTATGCAACACTACCATCCCAAACACGTACACCATGGACACATTTATGTGGAACCAAAATTGTAACTGGACAGAAAGTGATCAAAATTTCGACCCGGTGCAACACTGGCCCTCAACTTTTTTAGTCTGACGGAACCAATTAATGATCCCTCTCGCAAATTTCACTAGTTTTTGCTTCGTAAGTTTTTTCAACTTCAAATCGATTTTTATTAGTAAATACTCCTCGAAGACAGCGAACTGGCAGAATAGTTAGCACGCCGGACAAACTTAACTTTCGTCTGTCTTTATGTTCCAAGTTCAAATTCCGCCGAGGTCGACTTTGCCTTTCATCCTTTCGGGGTCGATTAAATAAGTACCAGTTACGCACTGGGGTCGATGTAATCGACTTAATCCCTTTGTTTCTCCTTGTTTGTCCCCTCTATGTTTAACCCCCTGTGGGCAATAAAGAAATAGATATTTCTGCTTCAGTAACTCAGCGCTGAATCTGTCTGAAATGTAATGGAAACTAGGTCCATGATACAAAGCAAAGTGTGAAGGGAATAGTAGTCATTTCATTTAATTTCTAGATAGAAATAAATACGAAATAACATCTACTGACCAAAAGCAAGAAACAAATTGTTACAGTGTTATTAGAAACCACTGAGATCTTTTAAGCTTAACTCTACTAATTGTCTTCTAAAATAACAGATATATTGTTTTAAAGACAAATTAAAACCTGCCCTCATTCGAATCTGACAGCTTTTAGTCTCATATAGTTTGTCATACTCAGCCAATTTTTGTAAAGTAGCTGCCAATATTAGATTCTTTTTATTGAGCTCTTCCAATTAAGTTGAAGTAAGTTTCGCGTTGGTAAGTAGTTCAAACAAACTATTTTTATAACCACGGCCAGAATAGACATAATTCGCAACACGACTCCATATAAAATACACTTTTGAAAATTTGATGAGAAACAACCGATAAAATATAATTAATTTCTAATTAATTCTAATATATTCCTTCTAAATTTCTAAATCAATTTTTAAAGTTGAATTTGTGTGTGGGTGTGTGTGTGTGTGTGTGTGTGTGTGTGTGTGTGTGTGTGTGTGTGTGTGTGTGTGTGTGTGTGTGTGTGTGTGTGTGTGTGTGTGTGTGTGTGTGTGTGTGTGTGTGTGTGTATACATAAAAGTACATGTTTTTTTTCATTCTCTCTCTGTTTATTTTCTCTTATTCCTTTCCGTCACACCCAATTACTGAAGTACTTGACTAAACTTTGAACCATTGACCATTACATTGTCAAAACAAAGGCTTAAATCCAATAAAATCAATAATAACAAAAACCATTCTCACAGGTAAAAGTTAAGAGATGAAAAATGCATACATGCTCACATACACACACACATACATACACACACATACATACATACACACACGTACATACATACACACATGCATACTTACATACATTCATATTCAGACCAATAATAATTAGAGCCCTAGGTCTTGTTAGTAAATGCTTAAAGGAGAATCTGGATAAACTGGGCTTTTCAGAAAGAGAAATCGACCGGCTGATTCGTACATTACAAATGCAATCTGTGAGAGGAACAGTAAAAATGTGCAAGACTTTTCTCAAGTTCCAAGTGTGAGTTTGTCTGTGTTAACTACATCCCAAAGATGGAGCCTTGTATCTTTGTTGTAAACCGGCTCCCCTTTCAGTGGAAGGTTTGTAATAATCAAAACATAGAAGAGACATACATAGAACTTGTCTGGATTAAAGTATGGCTGCACTTAAGCTGTTGGAGAGATAATACACACTGAAAATGGATTGTATAAATGAAAGGATGGAGAACAAAATCTGCCAGACCCTCTTAAGTTTTCAAGGATGATGAACAAAACAGGATGCTTTCCTTCACTACTTCGCTAACATGCAGTTGGTCGGTCAAAATTTATTCTAAAGTAAAAAGAGAAAGAGATCATACGTTTATAGAAACTGAATATATATCTTCATTCGACACAATCTCATATTTCCGTCACTCGCAGCAGGAATACAACAAAGTGGAAGTTTATAAGAAAATTACTGCTTCAATGGGAATCGAGTGACTGGTAGGAATTTATAGCGGAAATAACGAGAATTGGGTTCGGATTATTTTTTAACAAAGTGAAAAGGCTCTAATAACCCAAATTATGTGTTAAACACAGGATACAGTTATTATAGTTATTATATATGATATGATACTATATATATATATATATATATACATATATGTATATATATATATATAT